>NC_079172.1:22251970-22551970 GCF_947568905.1 Ostrea edulis | reverse complement strand
TTTTTAGTCCCCTACCGACAAAGTTGAAGGGGACTTAAGTTTGTTGTCCATCAGTCTTGCAAATCAGTTTTCCACACTTGTTTTTAGGTCACATGAGTAAACTCGGGTGACCTATTGCAATTGGTTGTCGTCCGTCGTCGTTCGTTAACATTTGAACATTTTTATACCCCCCGAACGAAGTTCTGGGGGGTATATAGGAATCACTCTGTCTGTCCGTCTGTCTGTCTGTGCAGATTCGTGTCCAGGCCATAACTTTTTTGTTCTTTGATTTAGGCATACCATATTTGGCACACAGGTGGATCACCATGAGACGATGTGTCGAGTACCTTCATGACCTCTATATGACCTTGACCTCAAGGTCAAAATTAAAGCTTTTTAAAATAGATTCGTGTCTGGGCCATAACTTCTTTCTTCTTTGACTTAGGCATACCATATTTGGCACACAGGTGGATCACCATGAGACGATGTGTTGAGTTCCTTCATGACCTCTATATGACCTTGACCTCAAGGTCAAAATTAAAGGGTTTTTTTTTACAATGGATTCGTGTCCGAGCCATAACTTCTTTGTTCTTTGACATAGGCATACCATATTTGACACATGAGTGTATCACCATGAGACGATGTGTTGAGTACCTTCATGACCTCTATATTACCTTGAACTTTGACCTCAAGGACAAAATTTATTATAGGGTTTTGACATAGTCATACCACAAGACGTGGGTGTATCACCATGAGACTGTATCATGTACATTCATGACCTCTTTAGAGATTAACAAGACTTTAATGCAGTACATCAGGGTAAGTCTCACACCTGCGCACACTACTACCACTCCCTAAAAAACTTGTTGGGCGCCATTGTCACGGGGTCTTACAACAAGAAGAACTCTTGGTGCAGGTTTCAATTAATTTTTATTTATATCCAACATATCCGATACTGCAATCATAAATATGACGATAACCTGAAATGAAAATGAAACATTCACACATACATCTCTCACATACGATAATTTGAGCAACAAATTATTATTAAATAGATTAAAACGATTTAAATGAATTTAGTTCTTACCAGTTAAATATCTTTATATTCCGTAAGGAATATATCCGTATAGGGTATTTCGTTGTGAGACTTACCCTGATGTACTGCGTTAAAGTCTTGTTAATCTCTAAATTAATCCGTGCTCATCCTTTTATACAAGCTCACACACATGCGCACACTACTACCACTCCCTAAAAAACTTGTTCTGCAATTTCGAATAAAATACTCGCTCGCTCTACAAATACCTAACTCAGCAAAACCCTATTCACAAAACAATCACGTGACACCACGTACACAAGAACACAACACGAATACGATGACAATGCATGAATGAATTAGTAAACACATGGGGTGAATGAATGAATGAAAGTGTATTGAACAATCTGAAATGAATAAAATGCATATAACATTTGATAATTAAAATACGCAATTGTCACCCTGTGACAGTTGCATTCACACCAGCTTAAAGTTTACATCCAAGTTTCTTATTTTTGTAGTACTACACTCATTAAAACTTTTAGCATAGTAATACAGCAATGTAGCTAACTAATTCATGATAACGTACATGTAACAGTTTATTGACTTGGGACTGGTTCATGATTTTTGATAAAAAGATTTTTCATTTTCGATGTTAAACATCAAAAATTTAACTCATTTAATGTTGACAGCCAAAATTTTTACCTTCTGAATGCAAGAATAAAAGCAATATTTTAGCCTTAAATCTGTGTTATGTAAACAAAGACTCAATTCTTTATGCATACAAACAAACAAGTGAAATATTGATTTTGTAATATAAAGCATCTTAATTTTGCATAGTCACAAATTTTAACTTTTAGATGACGTATTTACCACAAAAAATGCTTGAAATGTGAAACATATGATAAACTTAGATCGATATCCATTTCTTTTTAAAATTTTGTAAACAATAACATACCGCAATCTTTGTTTACAAAACAAATAACAAACTCTCTAAAATGAGCTTCAGTGATAATGTACATGTATAACCTTAATTTTTATGTGAAATCTTTTAAACACATTAGACAGTAGATTTTGGTCATTAAAAGGGGAAAATATAATTCTGGGAAAAATCATGAATCAGTCCCTTTTAAACCTAATTATAAATTTGTCCTTTTTTCCTGGACTAGTCTTTGTACCAGAGTAGTAGTTGATTTCCAACCGGGTTCCCAAATTGTTCCCATTACCATAACCTAAATAATGAACTTCAAATATTGTTGCGGTCCAATTGTTCCATTACCATAATCTACATAATGAACTTCAATATTGTTGCGGTCCAATTGTTCCCATTACCATAACCTAAATAATGAACTTCAATATTGTTGCGGTCCAATTGTTCCCATTACCATAACCTACATAATGAACTTCAAATATTGTTGCTGTCCAATAATTTTTGTGACCAGTAGGGGACTAGAGAGAAAAAAACAACAACAAAAAAACATACATATTTAACGCTTAATTATATTTACATCAAATTTGTCTGTTTTTCAAAGTACATGTGTATTTTAAAATTTCCCTTGGTAGAACTCCCCTATTTTGTCAGACAGTCGGCAAGGTGTAAGAAATAGGGTGGGGTCATTTAAAAATCTGAAGGGTGGGGTCACAATACGAGTTATGTTTTACATGGCGATATGTATAATGATTTCAAGAAAAAATTCTACTCAAGAACAGCAGGACCATGATATATGCAAACATTCCCTGGCAGGTATAGTACAGATTCACAGATTCGAGTTTGTTCAAATTTTGATCCCAAGGAGTAGGATGGGGCCAAAATAGGGGATCAAAGTTTCACATGGGAACATATTGGGGAATGTTTATAAAATCTTCATCTCAAAACAGAGCCATGATAAGCCATATGCAAGCATCTTCAGGTACACGTAGTTCTAAAACATTAAGTTTGTCAGGTACACGTAGTTCTAAAACATTAAGTTTGTCAGGTACACGTAGTTCTAAAACATTCAGTTTGTCAGGTACACGTAGTTCTAAAACATTAAGTTTGTCAGGTACACGTAGTTCTAAAACATTCAGTTTGTCAGGTACACGTAGTTCTAAAACATTCAGTTTGTCAGGTACACGTAGTTCTAAACATTCAGTTTGTCAGGTACACGTAGTTCTAAACATTAAGTTTGTCAGGTACACGTAGTTCTAAAACATTAAGTTTGTCAGGTACACGTAGTTCTAAAACATTCAGTTTGTCAGGTACACGTAGTTCTAAAACATTCAGTTTGTCAGGTACACGTAGTTCTAAAACATTCAGTTTGTCAGGTACACGTAGTTCTAAAACATTCAGTTTGTCAGGTACACGTAGTTCTAAAACATTCAGTTTGTCAGGTACACGTAGTTCTAAAACATTCAGTTTGTCAGGTACACGTAGTTCTAAACATTCAGTTTGTCAGGTACACGTAGTTCTAAAACATTCAGTTTGTCAGGTACACGTAGTTCTAAAACATTCAGTTTGTCAGGTACACGTAGTTCTAAACATTAAGTTTGTCAGGTACACGTAGTTCTAAAACATTCAGTTTGTCAGGTACACGTAGTTCTAAAACATTCAGTTTGTCAATTTTGATGGTAGGATGGGACCACAATAGGAAATTAAAGGTTTATATGGGGATACACAGGAAATTAATTAAAACAAATTCTTTTAGAGTAGCAGCGCCACACTAAATCATTTCAAAATGCAAATGTTCCTAAATTGTATAGATTCAAGTATTTTCTAATTCAAATTATCAACCTAGAGCGGATTAGATTTAACGTAAATTAATGAATGTATACACACAGGAAAGAAAAGCTTTTAAAAAGTGTTCTTTTTCCAAAACACCAAGGTCATGTTAGTCAAATAGGTATTGAGGCATTCCTATGTGGTGTGAATTCAGGTTTGTTAAGTCACGATCATTTTT
Source organism: Ostrea edulis (assembly GCF_947568905.1). Classification (NCBI taxonomy): domain Eukaryota; kingdom Metazoa; phylum Mollusca; class Bivalvia; order Ostreida; family Ostreidae; genus Ostrea; species Ostrea edulis. The sequence goes on along the minus strand of NC_079172.1, from coordinate 22,548,022 downwards.
GACTAGGTCTGGGCGCTATATGGGGTCAAATTTTTCATGGGAAAAATCTTTTGAAAATCACAACAGCTGAAAACAGAAGGGCCAACGAGATTCGAGTGAATGTGGCCCATGGGCCTCTTGTATTATTTCGAAGTAGGTACATCGTATGATGAAACGTACAACCAGGATGTAGTGAGAGTGAGATAGTAAAGAAAGCTACGCTATTCTATGTAGCTACGCCATTAGCTATGCCTCATTGTGAAACACGAATCTGCGTCATGTTCAAAATTCCTTAAAATCCAAAACTTCGATTTAGCTCCCTTTTACATCATTTTTAGTTGTCTGTCTCGATTTGATAAGTTAAAACTGACCATACGCAGAACAAGCTCTTATGTATCAAATCAGTACAGAAACATGAACACCACATGCAGATAAAAATTGAATATCGTTACATACAAATATGATAAGTTGACGATGGATTGATTGAATGTACTGTATATTGTTTAACGTCCCTCTCGAGAATTTTTCACTTAAATGGAGACTTCCATTTCAAATGCAGGACAAAGCATTTCAGTTTCTCCATCGTCAACTTCCCATATTTATGCAGCAATATTTCATTATTACCTACACATGATGTTGCATGTCTTCGTATGGTCAGTTTTTAAAATCGAGGCAGGCTACTGACAAACAAGTTGATGTTACAGGGGTTTCAACAGTCTCGTTTAAAGTCAGAATGTCGCAAATTCTATGGTAGTTATATGATCTAGTTTGCCAATACAACCTACATGTATCACTGGGTCAAATGCTGTCTGACGTGCTTCACACCGATTGTTGGACCGTTCTTGGCACACTGATTTTGACTACGGATAACTCTGTTTACTTGATCAAGACATATGGTTCACGGCAGGTGTGACCGGTCGACAGGGGATGCTTACTCCTCCTAGACACTTGATCCCACCTCTGGTATATCCAGGGGTCCGTGTTTGCCTAACTCTTTATTTTGTATTCCTTATAGGAGTTATAGGATTGATCACTGTTCGTTATATTCACCTTTCATAATGTACATCATCGAGAGAGTGAAGTGTGTATTGACATGTGAATTGTTTATATTTTTTTGTCCAAGAAGGCAGCAACAGAGTCACTCGCATGCACTTTCTTAACAAATAGGGTTATGGAATAGGCATGTTTTTAAATTTTCATTCCACATCACATCAACTTTTCCATTATGTCATCGTTGGTCTGTATCGTGTTTTCTTTTCATTAATTTTTTAACCATAATACTTAAGTTTTTGTTTCATGCGCGGACGCATGCGAAATAGAGGCGTGGGTAATGTGAAAAATTAGGATCGGGCATGGGATTATGATTATCTATATATCGAGCTGATACGATCCGGACTTTATTGTATGGCAATACGAAATGACCCGAGGTATATCCAATGTTGGGTAGTATATATACGGCTGCTTTGCAGACATTGTAATGCAGAAGTAGACCCTGGTGAGTGAGGATACGGCGAATAAAGAAACTACAGTATACTAGTAAGCAAGTTTTTGAAGGCGTGGACGTTCACCTGGGTTTTGTTTTTTTTTAAATTAGTATGATCAGTCATTAAGCAATTGGGATCTGTCCGGTATAATGAAAGATATCCCTGTTCTGTCACATTAAGATCTGTAGTTACATTTTATGCTAAAGATGACAGTATATATTGACTTGCACAATTTGTTTTTTCATAAAGTAAGCAATCTTTAATATATCTGTATATATTGACTAATATAAGTGGCGGATTTAGGAGGCGCAGCCGACCCACTGGGGGCCTCAAGGCGGAACCCAAACTCCTTACCTCATAAAGTTGCGTCCCCCTAACTGGATCGTCCCTGTGTATATTTCTTAATCATTCGTAAAAGATTTTTTTTTACTAATAATTGAAGGAACTCATCCAAATCGTCGAAACCTACCACTTCACAGCACTTTGATTTCAGTTGCAATGTGCACCATAAATAAAACCATAATCTGAGGCGAATCCCGAAATTTCAAAAGTAGAGTTCGACGTTCGACCATTTTTTTTTTTTAAAAACCTTTTCCACCCAAAAAGGGGAATTAAAGACCCCTAAATGACACAAAATAAATTGTTTTGTTTTAAAGGGAATCCCTGTCCCCCTTCTTCAGATCCGCCACGGTCGTCGCCGCATCCGGAAGGTCAGGGTTCGAATCCCGGCCGCGACAGACCCAAGTCGTAAAAACAGGTAGTGACAGTTCCATCGCCAAACGCTCGGCATCAGGTGTGAATATCCCGGGTCCTCGGAGATTACCTTAAAACGGATGTCTCATGTCACAGTAGGTATGGCACGCTAAAGAACCACACTGCTCAATGGCCGTAAGCGCCGAGCATAGGCTTAAATTTGAAGTCCTTCACCGGTATGGGTGACGTCTCCATGAGTGGAAAATTAAACAAGATACAATCAATCAATCATAACCGCCACTGCATAATTGTTGTTTAATACAATGTATCATCAAGATCGACATTGACCTGGCATAAAATTCTGTAGCCCAGTGATCTACGAGAGTGGGGAGTCAAACGGCTTGCGTGACCTAGGCTAAAAACTCTGCCGTAATACGATAAGGTGAAGATAACGAACAGTGATCAATCTCATAGTTCATATAAGGAATACAAAATTAAGAGTTGGGCAAAAACAGACCTCTGGACATACTCCAGGTAGGATCAGGTGCCTAGGAGTAAGCATCCCCTGTCGACCGGTCGTTGTGACCCTATCTTGACCAGGTATAATTAGGTGCATATAGTTGTTTTGTAATGCAATGCATTATCAAAAGCGTCAATTTTGTTATCATAGTTCTGCTATATAGCTCAATTAAAAGAACAATTTTGACACTGTTGGAAATTTATTGACCGATATCAAGTAATTGAAAAGAACGGAATACAACACACACAACATCTACTAATAGCCATGCGAGTTACTCAAAACAGCATATAATTGATACATGTATATATCTCAACTTTAAAAAGCTTACAATTACAAAAAAATGTTTTAACTAGAAGTGATTTATACCAATTAATATATGGATGACCAGAAAACAATTATTTTTACATCTATTATGCTAATAACATTAAACGGTATGCAAACAAATTGAATAATGCGCGTAGAATAATTTGTCTGAACAGCTTTTCGTGTTATTTGAAAAATGCATATAAAAACAACAATAAACTATTCAATGCTTATATCAACATTTTTTCTCAATGGAATATTTAAAAATTCACAGCTGACGCCGGACACGCATGGACAGAACGGCAACTGCTAGTTCAACCTACTGGATACCAGATAAGTTCTACAACAACACCAGCCTTGACAAGTTCTATATCATGAAGAGCCCCTATCAGAACAGCGTCTTCGTTTTCTCTGGCGGCGGAGGAAGGGGGGGGGGGGGGGGCAGTGGCGGTTTTATTGTGAAACAAAACACAAAGCTTACAGAGACTGGGTGAAATAGAAATAGACAACTCATCATATAACACTGTCCGTTTCCAGTATTAAGGAAGGTCGTTAATGACATTTTACACACGACACATGCATCTGTGTACAAATTAAAAGATGTGTTGTTATATATAAACTTTATATTTGCTTTAAAAAACCTAACAGTGAACGGACTTCTTCGAAGTGAAAACATGTCTAGGCCTTATGTCCTTTTGAGAATTTCTCTAAAAGTACAGCTTGGCTCTGCAGCGGTAGAGTAGCGCATGGAACTCTGGGTAGAGAATGGGTCCAAGTAAAGAGGCAATCTGTATCCATTCTCCTTTGTGATACTTGTTCTTACTTTGGCAACATGCACATGTATGCACCTAAGTTAAATATGGTTTATAATAATGTGATTGCAAAAAGGGCGAATAATTTCGTATTTTACAATTATTATAAAAATATACATAGTATAATTATCCTTCAATGGCGAGGGAATTAATCATTCGTTTTCTGTGCTTGAAGGTGTGCATGTGACTAGCTGCACAACTGTAGCTCTCAGGAAGAGGTATACCGGAGTGATACAGTTCTGCAGCTAATGCTCGTTATGAAAATCACTGATTTATAAGAGGGTGATTTCATGTTGAAGAAGATAGGTAAAGTTCCCCCAGTAGTTTAAATATTTTTTCTTCTTTAGTAAGCATACTGACGCAGTTGTCAAAACTCCACAGGGAATTAGGTAGGGGCGAAATCGTGGAAAATGGCACATAATTGAACATGGTATAGGGGGTCTTGATTCTCAGGAACTTGCGTGGACAATATGTTTACATATTTTTCTACCATGAATTTTTTTAAAAACTTATTTCATTTCCAGTGTATGAGTACGAAATTAACAAAAAAATTAAACAAGATACGTCTATGAATTACTGATGCTCAAGTATGACCGAGGTCAAAGTCTTAAGGTAAAAAGAATTGCTACCTAAAGAAAGATCTTGTCAAATGGAATACACATGTGAAATATGAAAGCCCCATCACCAACCATTAAAATTTTATGCCCATGGTTAATTTTTTCAATAGGTCAAACCCTAAAGTAAAGGTCACTAACCAAAAGAAAGGTCCTGCACAGGAAATATACGTTATTGCTAAGGTTAAAGTATTTGAAGACAGACAGACGAAATAGCAGAGAGAAGTTGAGTTAGATTCTTCAATTACAGGGGGCATACAAAGGAAAAGAAATCAAGGACATTTGGTTAATCGAATTTCAAACTATCCCCACTCCTTTGGTAAAAATCAGCAACGTGTTTTGAAACAAATCAAATATTTGGGTAATGGTTCATATATACAACGTAAAACATGCATTGAATTAACAAAGTTCATCTATCAATTATTTCTCTCACTTACAAGTTCCTAAATTGGAATGCAGTGTGTACATTTGAAAATAAGTACATATCTATCAGTAGGTGTGCTTTACTAACAACAAATATGGGACAGCTATCCTTTGTATTTTGAGTGGAGTTTGAAAGGCGTCTCTAAACAAGATTTTGCTGTTGGAAGCTCAGTGCTGTAATAGGTGTACATCAACATCTCCACCGAATCACAATGCGGGCCCTCCTTCTTTAGATAATATTCGCCGTTCTGAAACAGTTAAACGAATTTATATTGTCCAGCAAATAGAAAGACAAAATCTCTAATCTTTAATGTTTTCTTAACATGTTCTCATAATTATGCTTTCAAAATATGAATAATTGTGACACAGTGTAACCAGAACTGACTTTTAATGGTTCCTGATTCATTTGTACTACAAGTGACTCTTGTTTACATCAGTAGTACTTACAGGCAAGCCCATAAAGAAACCAGACTGAAAAATATACATACTGACCTCATTAAAATGCGTACTGACCTCATTTGTAATTTTATATTTCTTGGGCATGTTTTCTGCATACACTACTAGCACCTGTTCAAAAGCGACAACAAAAAATCAAGTTGTGATTTATCTACAATGTAATTTCATAAATTCAATATTTACGTATACGAAAAAGAAATTCTTACGAACCTGTCCACCATCAGCGCCTGTTCGAACTAGGTATACCCCATCTTCACCAATGTTCCTTATTATTCTGGTCAATATAAAATGTCAACAACATGTGAGGAATTTGATGATTATAATATTACATTGTCGTACAGAAATAATCTGGGTGATATTGAATATTATAATAAATCTATATGCAAAGATTTTGAACTACCAAACCCTGCATGTCTTTGATGGGCATTTTATACCTGTAGAATAGTTCAGACTCGTTAGAATTGTTCCTGACTGTCTACAGAAACATGTCGTGTTATTAAGTAAAAAGAAGGCGAGCCGAAATTTCAAATTCAACAATGAAAACAAGTTCCACACACCATGTTGCCATCTAAATTTTGCTGGTCACCGTCTTGAGAAATATAGCCGTAACCACGTGACGTGTTTTATCCAATGACAGAGTATTATTTAAGTCCGAGAAAAAAAATAAAATTCAAAGGAGTCCACTCCTTGCAATTTTTTTCGCCTAACCTACACTAGCTTCTAATACATGTAGTGGTATTTTAAAGCTGAGACTGCATAAATCTTAGTAAAAGAATGTACTTTTGACATATCTTATGGAGGTGGGAGCATCCCATTCCTTTCTGGATCCGTATTGTATTTTAAAATATAACTATAAGGTTAAGCAATGCTTGAATGATTTACATAAAACTATATATATAGATGACAGAATTATATAGAATGAAGCCAAGCAATAAAGCAATATTTGGCGGTTTGATATCAAATGAAGAGTTACGTACTCCTGCGCTCGCTCTTTCTCCTCGCCTTCATAGTAAATATTCTTCCAGTAGTCTTCGTTATCCTCTTCCTCCTCGTCCTGTACATACAAACTTTAATCAACAGTCTGCACGAGGTATTTCACATGATATCAAATAAAATACGGCATGTCGTATGATTGGAACGAATAGGTACAAATTTCTAAACATGTTTCCATTATGCCTGATATTAAGAAAAGAAGTAGTTACATATGTAGAATGAATTTTTATTAAACTGAGTAGATTTAAAATTAAGAGAGAAACAAAATATTTTCGACCTCTTCTGGTTCTACTGCGATGTTTGCATTTCTGCCGGAAAATGGACTGTTTTCCTTGCCCCTTTTACCTCTTGAATGACTGACAAAAGAAAAACAGTATTTAATCTTAATAAGGGGCCCATGGGACACATCGCTCAAATGAGACACCTTGACCCATATCTAAAGATTTTCCCTATATATACTACTCAAAATTTGATAAGGATCATAGATATTTTTTCTGTTTAAAAAACTTAATAACTGCATAACTGGCAATATTGTGTCCAAGTGAAATCAAAAACGTCTTCAACAAACTTGCACGTGCATTTCATGCCATGGGAAATGCGTTTCTCATCACAGTTTATGCTTTTGCTACCATTGCACGATTTTCACTCAGGCATCGGTGTCTGATTCTTTCTAAAATTTCAAACTCACTTGAGTGTTTACACTACGTTTATCAACACAATGCCCCCTCAACGTGTAAGGCGTCGCCTGACGACAGAACAACTGGGCAGATATATTGGAATGCTTGACGCTGGCTATTCACAGCGTGACGTTGCAAATGCATTAAACGTCAGCAAGAGCGTTGTAAACAGGGCCTGGAACCGACAGCAAACTTTTGGTACAGCAGCACACCGACATGGGGGTTGTCGTCAGAGGTCGACAACCCAACGTCAAGACCATTTTGTGGCTCTTCAGGCACGACGCCATCCCTTCCGGACAGCAACCAGCCTACGTAACTACCTCCTGAACGCCTCGGGGGTGAATGTGTCCACTCAGACGATACGGAATCGGCTTCACAATGCAGGTCTCAACTCGAGAAGGGCATGTGTTCGAGTCCTTCTGACTGTTCGACACCGGCGGGAGCGATTGGACTGGGCTGAAGATCATGTCACTTGGACACAGAACGATTGGGTTCAAGTTCTGTTCACCGATGAGTCCAAGTATTGTTTGGACTTTACAGACAGGAGGCACCGAGTGTGGCGACGACAACGTGAACGTTTCCATGATGCCAACATCAGTGAACATGACCGTTATGGTGGTGGTTCTATCATGGTCTGGGGTGGAATCAGCAGGGATGGAAGAACAGATCTTCATGTCCTGGAGAGAGGAACAATGACGGGGTGTGGTACCGGGATGAGATCCTCGATGTTTACGTCAGACCCTACGCTGGTGCTGTTGGCCCTGAGTTCATCCTGGTGGATGATAACGCCCGTCCTCATCGCGCCAGGGTGGTGGAGCAGTACCTTCAGCAGGAGACAATTGTCCGTATGGACCGGCCAGCGCTCTTGCCGGACTTGAACCCGATTGAGCATGTATGGAACATGCTGCAGGTTGCCCTTTCACGCCGTGGAGCACAACCCACGACTTTGGCAGAGCTCGGAAACGCCCTCGTGGAAGAGTGGAACAACCTTCCCATTGGAAACATCCGGGTGCTTATTGACAGGATGGCTCGACGTTGTCAAGCCGTCATTGATGCAAGGGGAGGCCATACCCGGTATTGACACTTCATCGACTAAGTGTAATGATGGAATATCCCCAAAAACTGTGTAATTCTTTCTCTGGTTTGCTGTTAACTTTTTGTAATGAAATGCCTTTTGGTGTTGTTATCAGATTTCAAGCATTCCGTATTGATAAAAGTTCATGCCGTTCATGAGTTTTCATTCATAACCTGAGTAAACACGTTTCTGAGTAAAATTGATGTCTTTTGTTATGTTAGTGGTAAATTACACACATATAACCTAGTGATCCTTATCAAATTTTGAGTAGTATATTTGCATGTAAAACTTTGATCCCTATTGTGGCCCAAACCTACCCCCTGTGGTCATGATTTTTACAAACGTGAATCTGCCCTATATAAGGAAGCTTCATGTAAATGTAAACTTCTTTGGCCCAATGGTTCTTGAGAAGATTTTTAAAGATTTTCTCTTTATATCTATATATAGAATTGGGGCCTCATCCTAATAACAACAACCACCCCCCCCCCCCTCCTGTCCCGGGAAGGGGGCATGATTTTAACAAACTTGAATCTGCACTATATCAGAAGGATTTCATGTAAAGTTTTCTGGCTCATTGATTCATCAGAAGATTTTTAATGATTTTTCCTATATATTTGTATGTAAAACTATGATCCCTTATTGTGGCCCCCATTGTACCCTGAGGGCCATGATTTTTACAAACTTGAATCTGCACTATGTCAGGAAGCTTTCATGTAAATTTGTACAAGTACTTTCCTAGCCCAGTGATTCATGAAAAGAAGATTTTTGACAGATTTTTCCTATATATTTGTATATAAAACTTTGATCCCCTATTGTGGCCCCATCCTACCCCAGGGGTCATTATTTTAACAAACTTAAATCTGCACTATGTTAGGAAGTTTTCATGTAAATTTCAGATCTTCTGGCCCAGTGGTTCTTAAGAAGATTTAAAAAAAATCTCTATATATTTTTATGCAAATTTTGATCTTCTATTGTGGCTCAATTCTATCCCCGGGGGTCATGAATTTAACAAACTGGAATCTCCACTATGTCAGGAAGCTTTCATGTAAATGTCAGCTCTTCTGGCCTAGTGGTTCTTGAGAAGATATTTAAATGGCCCCACCTATTTTTGTGATTGTCTCCCCTTTGAAGGGGGCATGACCCTTTATTGGAATAAACTTGAAAGCACTTCACCCAATGATGCTTTCCGCCAAGTATGGTTGAAATTGCTCCAGTGGTTCTGGAGAAGAAGTTGAACATATAAAAGTTTACAGACAGAGGGACAGACGACGGACTACAGGAGATCAGAAAAGCTCACTTGAGCTTTCAGCTCAGATGAGCTAAAAAGATGACAAGTTGCAAGTAAAACATACAAGGAAACGAACAAGACAGATGTTCATGTAATCATTTTTAATATTATGTTACACTGTACGTGTCTGGTACAGAGAAAGTAATGTGTTGTATACCTATACATCTTATCCCTTATCAATCCTAGAACTCATCAATCCTAGAACCCAATATCAATCCTAGAACTCATAAACCCTAGAACCCAATAGCAACACTAGAACTCATAAACCCTAGAACCCAATAGCAACCCTAGAACTCATAAACCCTAGAACCCAATAGCAACCCTAGAATCCAATAACAACCCTAGAACACATCAACCCTAGAACCCAATATCAACCCTAGAACCCAATAACAACCCTAGAATCCTCATCAACCCTAGAACCCAATAACAACCCTAGAACACATCAACCCTAGAACCCAATATCAACCCTAGAACCCAATAACAACCCTAGAATCCTCATCAACCCTAGAACCCAATAACAACCCTAGAACCCAATAACAACCCTAGAACCCAATAATAACCCTAGAATCCTCATCAACCCTAGAACCAAATAACAACCCTAGAACCCAATAACAACCCTAGAATCCTCATCAACCCCAGAACCCAATATCAACCCTAGAACCCAATAATAACCATAGAATCCTCATCAACCCTAGAACCCAATATCAACCCTAGAACACATCAACCCTAGAACCCAATATCAACCCTAGAACTCCTCAACCCTAGAACTCAATAACAACCCTAAAACTCCTCATCAACTCTAGAACCCAATATCAATCCTAGAACCCTATATCAACCCTAGAACCCAATATCAACCCTAAAAGTCATCAACCCTAGAACCCAATATCAACCCTAGAACACATCAACCCTAGAACCCAATATCAACCCTGGAACTCATCAACCCTAGAACCCAATATCAAACCTAGAACTCAAACCCTAGAACCCAATATCAACCCTAGAACCTAATATCAACCCTAGAACCTAATATCAATCCTAGAACTCCTCATCAACCCTAGAACCCAATATCAATCTTATAAACAATATAAACCCTAGAACCCAATATCAATCTTACAACCCAATAGCAACCCTAGAACCCAATATCAACCCTAGAACCCAATGTCAACCCTGGATCCCAATATCAACCCAAGAACCCAATATCAACCCTAGATCCCAATATTAACCCTAGAATCCAATAGCAACCCTAGAATTGCAGAATATATTACAGAAAACTAAACACCCGCACCATCCCGTGAAAAAAAGTCACAACCACAGTTCGAATTTTCTCAATAGCTATATAGACCTTTGACCCGAGCGCCTATGAGTTAAACGTATACAATATTTGATATCCCAATCGACCAATAATGAATCATGAAAAGTAAATGGACATCAGATCTTAAACATTATTATGAAATTGTTAAGTTTTTTAAATATAAGAATTGAAACATTGTATAAGTTTTGCATACCTGCTTGAGAGTGACTCTGTTAACTCTTTCTGTAAAACAATTGACAATATATGTATTTGCTAATAAACAGAAAGTTATATTGCATTTCATAGTGAAAAGATGAAAACAACGAACAGTGAACAATCTCGTAAATCTTTAAAAGAATGCTAAATTTAGAGCAGGGCAAACAAAGACCCTTAGAAACACTAGAGGTAGGATCAGGTGCCCAGGAGGAGTAAGCATTTCCTGTTCACCAGTCACATCCGCCGTGAGTCTCTTATTTTGATCAGGTAAACTGAGTAACCGTCTGACTTTATATAAGTTTTAATGCTTAACTTCAAGACAAAATCACAGTCAAATCAACTGTAGCCGCGTTATCTCGTTCTTTTAATGAGTGGTGACATTAATACAATGTTGAAAATAAATTCAAAATAGAAGAAAAAAACTATATTTACATGAACTCTAGCGACCGCTTCCTCAGATTCCCTTCGCCTTTGTCCATTCCTCTGTCCAGTTTCTGTCCTTTGTCCATTTCTCTGTCCAGTATCTGTCGAACAAAATGTATATTCCACAACTTACATTCACAATATTTAGTCATAAAACACTCAACATATCTCCGAAATAACTATCTCGCCTTGTCTTGGTTTCTGTTCGGAAAAAAATCAGGAGATTCCGTAAGTGCAGGAACGAATTGAATGATCTGATTTCTCTGGTCTGAATTTCTCGAAAGAAAAAAAAACTAAAGTGGAAACTTGGACTTAAGTCTGAGATTTTACTCAAATTTTGTCTGCTCAAATAAAATAAAATTCAAACTTAAATCTGCGATTTGTTTTTAGAGATCCAAGTCTATCACATAAGATTTATTAAAAACAATTATACGTAAACACTTAACAATCAATGTTGATGTTGATCGCGAGACAGCTTTTACGATACCCCTCCCCTAATTGCCAGTCTGCAACGTCTTTGTGGGTTTTTAAAATATTTTTTACCGGTGATAAACTCATTCCCCAATGGCACAATCGGTAAACGTAATAGCGTGTACTACGGGTCGCCAGAAAAGCAAGTTGAAGTGAAACGCAGAATAAGTGTCGTATCAGTAGTAAACCCAAATCGTTTCAATGCATTTATTTCTCCATAAAAGCAATGACATGACGTAAACGCCTGCAAAATACCGGTATAAGAAATGCTTAAGTTACTTCTATCATGAAGGATAGAACAACAAAAATAAAATCAAAGGCCTTAAGGGCCTGAGAGTCAACTCTCACTTCACTGTTAACTCTATAAACAATGTACAAGAATAAAAAAAAAAAGTACATGTATTCTATGAGTATTAGAGTATTACATAGAAATATACGTCATTCTCTCACTAGAGATCGGTAGACGCAAGCCTCATTTACATTTCGATTAACGCTTGAAAAAATAGTTCCCAAATCACGTGTCAATTTAATTGCTTGCTGAAAAAGATAAAGATAACGAACAGTGATAATGATCATAAATCCTATAAAAATTACAAAATCGAGAATAAAGCAAACTTGCAATTCTTTTACATGGATTCCAGAAACAGACATAAGATCTCTTCAATTATTTGACTAATTTTGCTATATAAGAAAGTAGCTACAACTGTACTTGCCACAACCGGGCTCTCAGATCTGCTAGAGAGTGTCAGTAATATATGATAAATGTTTTGTTTTCCTTCCTTCGTTATGTTTTTCACTGACATTTGAATGACATGATTTAGCGTAGTTCTGCTCTGTATATTTCGATGTATTCATAACTGTTTGCATTTCATGTACATTTGAATATGATTACATAATCCTCACATGAGGGAAGTAAAGTATGAATGAATGATCAAACCCTAGATTTATCTACAGGCCGGTGTGAATGAATGACCAGCCCTGTCCCCCATAAACCCTAGATTTTATCTACAGGCCGGTATGAATGAATGACCAGCCCCGTCCCCCATAAACCCTAAATTTTTCTACAGGCCGGTATGAATGAATGACCAGCCCCGTCCCCCATAAACCCTAGATTTTTCTACAGTCCGGTATGAATGAATGACCAGCCCCGTCCCCCATAAACCCTAGATTTATCTACAGGCCGGTGTGAATAAATGACAAGTCCCGTCCCCCATAAACCCTAGATTTTTCTACAGGCCGGTATGAATGAATGACCAGTCCCGTCCCCCATAAACCCTAGATTTATCTACAGGCCGGTGTGAATGAATGACAAGTCCCGTCCCCCATAAACCCTAGATTTTTCTACAGGCCGGTATGAATGAATGACAAGTCCCGTCCCCCATAAACCCTAGATTTATCTACAGGCCGGTGTGAATGAATGACAAGTCCCGTCCCCCATAAACCCTAGATTTTTCTACAGGCCGGTATGAATGAATGACCAGCCCCGTCCGCCGTAAACCCTAGATTTTTCTACAGGCCGGTTGCCTCTCTTTCTAATACTTTACTACGTAGTAGTGAGTGGTAGTGGATGCATAAGGTTGAACCGATGAATGGAAAGAACACGCTCTTGTCCGTTTCCCCTGCACCGATTACGATTTAAAGATTTGGTTTTTCTAAAATTATTATTGCTTTTATATTTGATTGTCAAATATTTTCAGACAATTGTATCAACTTCTCTGACTGCCGCATTTTGAAGAAGAAAAATACAAATTGAAAAAACGATGCTATGTGCCTTGATTAAACATAGTTATTATTTAATTTAAGGTAACACCACCCGCATGTAACATATGAATATCAATGGTTCAAAATAGATAAAAAAAAAACAACAATAATTAAATGACATATATTGCCATGTTTTTAAAAATGTCAGACATAGATAAACAGAAGTATGCGTCAACATTAAAAAAAATTACACATGTTCATCATGAAAGGTGAAGATAACGAACCACTCGACCGGTCACATCCGCCGTGAGCCCTATATCCTGATCAGGTAAATGGAGTTATCCGTAATCAAAATCAATGTGCCAAGAACGGTCTAACAATCGGTATGAAACACGCCAGACAGCATTTGACCAAATCATAGGTTGTATTGGCAAACTAGATCGTTACAACGACCATAGAATTTGCAAAATGCTGACTTTAATCGAGACTGTTGAAACCATCAACTTGTTTGTCAGTAGCTTGCTTCAATTTAAAAACTGACCATACAAAACAAGCTCTTGTGTATCGAATCAGTTGAGAGATATAACACCATATGCAGAGGATAATGGAATATTGCTACATAAATTTGGGAAGTTGACGATGATACATACAGCATGATAAATATGCATAGAACTGGTTTTAATGACAAAAATCTAATTTCAACACTTTCAAAAAACTGTTATTTTATAAATGTAGTTAAAGTAATAGTGAATATCAGGGAAATAATAATAGACATACAATAAAGAAATACCAGCATAAGAGTTACTGGCCTTGGCAACATTTTTTGATATATATACATGTACTATATAAATAATCATTTATAGAAAATATAAACTTTTTTCAGTATCAAATAGTTTACCAATTTTTTTATTCACCCTATGAATAGAAATTCCCGGAATGATATATACATGTATTTCTATCATGCAAAGAGTTTAAATAAATTTGATGAAATAGCGAAAACCCTAAAATAAAGCAGGTGTCCTATAGTAATCACCCTGTCTGTCTGTCAGTGGGTACTATATAGTAATCACTCTGTCTGTCTGTCAGTGGGTACTATATAGTAATCACTCTGTCTGTCTGTCAGCGGATACCATATAGTAATCACTCTGTCTGTCTGTCAGCGGGTACCATATAGTAATCACTCTGTCTGTCTGTCAGTGGGTACTATATAGTAATCACTCTGTCTGTCTGTCAGCGGATACTATATAGTAATCACCCTGTCTGTCTGTCAGTGGGTACTATATAGTAATCACTCTGTCTGTCTGTCAGCGGGTACCATATAGTAATCACTCTGTCTGTCTGTCAGCGGGTACTATATAGTAATCACTCTGTCTGTCTGTCAGTGGGTACTATATAGTAATCACCCTGTCTGTCTGTCAGTGGGTACTATATAGTAATCACTCTGTCTGTCTGTCAGCGGGTACTATATAGTAATCACTCTGTCTGTCAGCGGGTACTATATAGTAATCACTCTGTCTGTCAGTGGGTACTATATAGTAATCACTCTGTCTGTCTGTCAGCGGGTACTATATAGTAATCACTCTGTCTGTCAGTGGGTACTATATAGTAATCACTCTATCTGTCTGTCATTGGGTACCATATAGTAATCACTCTGTCTGTCAGTGGGTACTATATAGTAATCACTCTGTCTGTCAGTGGGTACTATATAGTAATCACTCTGTCTGTCTGTCAGCGGGTACTATATAGTAATCACTCTGTCTGTCAGTGGGTACTATATAGTAATCACTCTGTCTGTCTGTCAGTGGGTACTATATAGTAATCACTCTGTCTGTCTGTCAGTGGGTACTATATAGTAATCACTCTGTCTGTCTGTCAGCGGATACTATATAGTAATCACTCTGTCTGTCTGTCTGTCTGTCTGTCTGTCTGTCTGTCTGTCAGCGGGTACTATATAGTAATCACTCTGTCTGTCTGTCAGTGGGTACCATATAGTAATTACTCTGTCTGTCTGTCAGCGGGTACTATATAGTAATCACCCTGTCTGTCTGTCAGTGGGAACTATATAGTAATCACTCTGTCTGTCTGTCAGTGGGTACTATATAGTAATCACCCTGTCTGTCTGTCAGTGGGTACTATGTAGTAATCACTCTGTCTGTCTGTCAGCGGGTACTATATAGTAATCACTCTGTCTGTCTGTCAGCGGGTACCATATAGTAATCACTCTGTCTGTCCGTCAGCACATTCTATGGCACGCATAACATAAACTTCCTCGGAAAGATTTTTGTAAATTTTATACATAGTACTTGGATTAGGCAGAGGAAGAAAGCTTTTTGACAGTTTTGCCCTTACGGAGTTATGCAACTTAGAATTCTCTATATGATAAGGCAATGCCACGGGATAAATTAAGGTTATATGAAAAGATTTTCCTAAATTTTGTACGCAATACACTGACTCTAAATATATATTGCATGGCTCTTTCTGGCCTGCCATTGTTTCTAGTAAACCAAAATATTAAGGACATTATTGAAAGAATATATGTTTGCACACCTGCCTGATAAAAGATACGAGTTAATTCCTTGTATGAACTCAAATATAGAATTCTTTATCAGGATTAATTTAAAACAATCAACAAGGATAGCGCAATAAATTTGGACAATGATACAAATTTCCATTGTTTTGATACAGTTGTCCCCATAACAAACAAAAATCTGTAGATTTTCTGTTTTAAATTGTATACAAATCTATCACACTACTTAACCTGTACTGCATTATTCACCAACAATTTGAAAACACAGGTGCTCGTGTACAAGACTTCCGGTAACAACCCTACCCCTTGTATTTTTGAATGTTCAATTCCTTGAATATTTAGGGTGTGTATTTTCATTATATATATATATATATATATATATATATATATACACATACAATATTGGATCCCCAGCTGGTTTCATTTCCATACCTCTCGCTGGTTTCGATGAAGTATCTCCTTTGGTCTGTCGAGGAGGGACTGATGGTCTGTCCTCCTGACCTGGTAGAGGAGCTGGGGGTCTTTCTTTGTAAGCATCCTTTGCCAGTCCCCTCCGTGGGGGCGGGGCGGGAATCGATATATCCTCGTCATCCGATGCTACATTATGATATACGAAAAAATAATTTTAAAACTCTGCATTTCAATACTCAGAAGCACAAAATATATTCGAGCCTTTGATGTTCGGACGTGATATATAATGTTTAATTTTTATGAAGAAGTGGTAAATATTCTCTTAATGCCAAGTCATAATTATTGTATTGGAACACGATGGAGAACACATGATTCATTTTTCTGTATCTTTAATAGCCAGACGTTTAATGTTCACTCCTTTCATTAGTGGAAAGAGGGATCAGGTTAATCTCGGCTGAATATTTGGACTGATATCTTCACCGAATATCGGAGCAGTAATTCATAATTCATGTCTGGAAATTTACTTTCAGCTTCAGCCGGTTCTAGGAATTAATGTGCACTTAGGTGACACGGCTGTTCACTTCATATCAGTGATTTGACTGTTAAACTGACTCGGTATCACTATTAATGCTGCATTACTTACCGTCTAAGTATGTAAATTCCATAAAACAAACTATCATTCAATTTTCCGTTCAAATGAAGATTTTCATGGCGCAATATTGTATCTCCCGAAACTGAAGAGTTCCTATAGTTTGTTTTTTAAATTAGTGATGTACAATTAGGACTATGTATCAGTAATTTGATAAAACAGACTATAGGAACTCTTCAATTTCAAGAGATAAAATATTGTACCATGGAAGTCTTCATTTGAACGGAAAATTTAGTGACTGTTTTCATTTGGGGATTTTCATGCCTACACGGTAAGCAATACAAAATTAATAGTGATAGAGAGTCAGTTTAACAGTCAAATCACTTATATGAAGTGAACAGCAGTGTCACTTAAGTGCACATTAATTGCTAGAACCGGCCGAAGCTGGAAGTAAATTTCCAGACATGAATTATGAAGGACTGCTCCGAGATTCGGTGAAGGCATCAGTCCAAATATTCAGCCGAGGCGAATCTCAACGGAGATTACAAGCAGATATATACACCACACACGTAGAATCAAGAATGTTGGAAGGGGTAGGCAATCGGCAATATTCGGATGATTCCGTTACGCTTCGATTACACTTCAGTGTGTGAGGTACAAGCCACGTGAGAAGTTTAAAGTGGGGAAAGGGGCTGTCCCCTTTTTGACAACATTCATCGTCCGTTATTTCACACGTAAAATTAGTTATTTACAGTGCACAGTAAGATGCATTGGATGGCTGCCCCCCCCCCCCCCCTTTTGTTTTCTTTCTGTAGTATTGCACGGTAAGAATGTAAACTTGAATTGAAGAATAATTGCATTCATGTAGTGCAGAAGGACCCCAACCCACCATTAAAGATTTTGAAAGCTGGACAAAAGGGTGTTTTTATTAGTTTGTCATGTTTTAGACCAATATGATGTAACCCCCCCTCCTCCCACAAACACTTATAAAAATGCTGCTACATGTCTTCATATTAAAATCCTCACTCGATACGAATTTTGCACATTTTTAGATTGATGTACATTTGGCTTTTAAGTTGTTGGGTTGTTTTTTGGTTTTTTGGTGTGTTTTTTAAGTATTCAAAACTATGATAACGTTAAAGTAAAACAAACACTGCTCGACATAAACAAGAACTCAATGAGGCTCTTACATGTAATTGCTTCCACCCGTCCACGATGTGAAGTACAGCTGTTCTTATAGAAAACTCGTCAAAACAGAAAAAAATCAAGTGTGAAAAATACGTTTTTGAATGCCTTCTTTCCCCAGAATAACCAAAGCACTAGTGCGCTTAGATACTTGCCGATTTCGAGTATTTTAAGTGAGTCTATTGATTTCGCTACATCACTCTGTAAGACTGATACGAGACAATTGACAACGGTACAAAGAGACGGAGTCACTGAAGACAAAACAACTGTTTTCTCGTTAGGTATCTCTTTTGTTCCATGGTAGTGTTGCATTATCTAATAGAACAACTCTTTTCTCGTTAGGTATCTCTTTTGTTCCATGGTAGTGTTGCATTATCTAATATCTATAATTGTTGTAACTATCAATTTGGACATTTCCCGTATTTTACAACTTCTGGAGCCCAAATTCGTTCAATAAAACCTTCAAATGATGAAGTCTGTGTCCTCAATTAAACGAATCGTCGTCTCGCACAGACGAAATAAAGCCCTGGGGCCCATTTTACAAAACAACTTACGACAAAGTCGCAAGTCTTAAATTGTATTACACGATTATTACTTTCAGTGAATGAAGTACAACTTTTCTGAGGCTTAATTTTCCAACATTTAAAAGAATATATATTTTGCATTTGGAGTGAATGATCTTACAATAAACTGGAAAACTCCAGTATGTAAAGCTGGTCGTAAGTCGTAAGTTCTTTTGTAACACGCACCCCTGGATATAAGCATTCATAGTGGAGGATCCAAGATTTGTTAAAGGGAGAGGCAATAAGCTGGGTGTCTGGGGACTTTAGGGTTTTAAGGGTTTTATGTTACTTTTATGGGTTATTCTAGCTATACTTCACACATAAAATCAATACATAACAATAAATAATTGATTTGTTTATTTTTTGTACTTGTTCGTATGTATAATGTCAAATCTTATACTTTTGTTGTTGTTCTACAACTTTTTAAAAATTTTCGTCACAAAAAGAAGGACCTGACTCCGGCCCCCTCTAAAGTCGCTGACTATTGCCTTACCGTCATCTTTTCCTTTGAGTCTAAACTTTAGGGCATAGTCACTCGTGGCTTTGAAGGTGTTAGTATCGCCATATATATCTGTTTCAATTTCTTGATACGTCATGGACTTCTCGTCTTCCTCCGCAGCCACCGCCTCTTTTTCCGCTCTCCTATTACAGTGTGTTACAAAAAACGAGAGCATCAACCCTTGAATTGTTATTGCAAAAAGTATCTATCATGTCAATTTCATAAAACATGCTGACTTTGTTATCATTTTTTTTTTTACTATTAATTATTTATTATTATCATATGTCACAAACTGAAATAGCTCGCAATTCTTATTTTCACAATTTCACATATGAAACTTATTCTATAATAGCGAATGAGTTTCATCTCATTGTATTCAAACCACATTGTCTCAATTTCCTTCAATCGAAACTATATTTACTCACAAGTAATATTATAAACATATATACCATTTACTTACTTATACATATAATAATAATTATCTGCCTTTTGTCCATTAGCCTTAACCAGTTGACTTTTAATATGTCTCATCCATTCCTGGATAAAACAGGAAGATTATTAGTTATATTGCATATCAAACAACAAATGGTTATCAGATGGGTACAAGCGATCAAAGTAAGAGTTAGAGCAGCAATATTTCAAATCTTGCTTTTCAAGTGATTGTCAAATTCCACAAGCACTCGACGTTTTAAATATAACTATAATATAATATTTTTCCTGTACACAAACTAAGAATAGTTTGTCTATACAGGAAGACAATATTTGTTTTATATATATATATATATATATATATATATATATATATATATACATATATAACGTTGAGTACCTATGCCAAATTCCTGCATGTCAAAAGAGTTTTAACATAGCTAGCTATCTTACACTTGAACCTAAAACCTATTTACCTACTGTTTCCCAGAAATTGGCAAGATGTGTTTGTGAAACACTGATGCCCCCGAAGCAATGTAATTATGGTACCAAATGAAAGGTCTTGTCACAAGAAATGCATATGTGAATATGGAAGCCCTCTCACTAACCATCAAAAGTGATGGTCTAGGTTAAACGTTTTGAAATGTAGGTAAAACTCTAAGTTCAAGGTCATTTGTTAGGTAAAAACATTGGTATCAAGTGAAAGGTTTTGTCACAAGGAATACATATGTGAAATATGATAGCCCTATCGCAAACCATTCAAAAGCAATGACCCCAAAGTTTAAGTTTTTCAAAAGTAGGTCAAACTCCATAGTCAAAAAGTCAACATTTTCAGTTGTTTTTTTAAAAAAGTCTAAAAGGAGGTAAAACCTCGATGTCAAGGCCACAAGATCAAACACTTTGGTATCAAAAGAAAGGTCGTGTCACAGTGTGTACATAGGTTAAATATGAAAGCCATTTCACCATCCATTCAAAAGTTATGGCCAAGGTTGAATTTTTTCCGAACAGACAGACGGACAGACCGAAAACTATACATCTCTGATTACCGCGACATATTGTTTAAGTTCTGTAGTACGACAGGTAAATAAGAAAATATATTGTTATTTTACCAGTGCACTCCGTAATCTATTTAGATTTATTTGTCCCTTTATAATTTTTATGCACTTCCTCAAGACTTGCCTTCATTTCTTTCTCGGATCCTGCAGCAAAGAAGTAAGTCTTATATTCAGGCGAGGCGTGGACCACTTTGAAGGCAAATGGGGCTACTTTAGGGGATACCTTCTCTTGTGCCCGAGTGACACTGAAACAACACCATTATTAAATCTTACTTACAGGTTATACACACATAAACATTACTTACTACTGTTCTTATGAACATTACTTACGAGCTGTACATATAGATATTACTTACGAGCTGTACTTATAAACATTACTTATAAACATGACTTACGAGCTGTACTTATAAACATGACTTACTACTGTACTTATAAACATTACTTACTACTGTACTTATAAACATGATTTACTACTGTACTTATAAATATTACTTACTACTGTATTTATAAACATTACTTATAAACATTACTTACGAGCTGTACTTATAAACATGACTTACGAGCTATACATATAAACATTACTTACAAGCTGTACTCATAGCTATTACTTATAAATATGACTTATGAGCTGTACATATAAACATGACATACGAGATGTACTTATAAACATGACTTACAAGCTGTACTCATAGCTATTACTTATAAACATGACTTACGAGCTGTGCATATAAATATTACTTACCAGCTGTACTTATAAACATGACTTACGAGCTGTACCAATAAACATGACTTACGAGCTGTACATATAAACATGACTTACGAGCTGTACTTCTAAACATGACTTATGAGCTACACTTATAAACATTACTTACGAGCTGTACTTATAAACATTACTTACGCGCTGTAATTATAAACATTACTTATAAACATGACTTACGAGCTGTAATTATAAACATTACTTATAAACATGACTTACGAGCTGTATCCGTAAAGAGTAAACTTCCCAGCTGGCCGTGTGCTATATTCATTCTTAAAGTAATAGACACACCCATCACTTATCACCATGTAAATCTGCGGCCCTGTGAAAGAGAAATTATCTGAGAACTAGGGAAGTTCTTCTGTAACCATAGGTTTCTAATGAGAAACGTTTTGGCTAGATGACTCGCAAATTGCAGTTTTATAAACTTCATGTGTGGTAAAGAAATGTATCATGTGTTATTCATGAATTGGATTTCTGAGACTTACAACGAAATTTTCCTAATCTGTTGATGAAACTCTGTTTTCGTAACCATCCGCAATGCCGGTAGTCTTCCTGTAAGAGATCTTGACAACCTGCGGGCGAACATTAAAAAAATTAAGAGGCGCATGGGCAGTTAGGCTCACCTGAATCACTTCTTACTTTTGAAGTCATTAAGGAAACGAATTTCATGAACTTTAGACCCTTATTCTGACTACAATGTAAGTCAAATGGACAAAACGTTTGACCTGTGGCCTAGTAAATTATAGACGTTATATTTTTAGAATGTTTGTCAAAGATCAATAGAAAGAGTATGTAATACCTACTATCTCCATTGTATATTTTTCCAGAAAAGGAATGATCTGAAAGTTGTTTTTTTTTTTTTTTACTATGAATAGACTATAAATTTTGTGGTAAGAAGCACTCTACAAAATTACATTTACACTTTTACATCTGGGAATTGGATTGGACATAACGACCGATTCACGACTGATTATATTCTTGTGTGTGAATTTAACCCGGCGGTAAATTAATATCGGACTCTGTTTAAACCTACTGTAAGTTAGTAATTTTTTATTGATACAGTTTACTGTAAATTGTTACAGCTTTGAATTCTTTGTGATTGATTTCTGTTGGTCTTCTGTTATTCTGACTCTTAACAGAACCAGTCTGAGAAATTGTTCTTGACGTGAAGACATTTCGAGAAGATACTTCCATGTAAATATCATATAAAACCGTTGGTATTTTTCCTAGTGGGCTTTCAGTGTCATTATTCCATCCCGGTGACCTACTGCATGCAAGTATTTATTCACCCTAGTATTAGAAAACTAAGGATTCGTCGCAGTTTTAGATCTACGGTACTTAAATCTTCCATCTTATTTTGTTTTTATGGAAATAGAAGAATTAACATCATTCACGTCACACTCAAATGTAAATCTGCATTTTGAATTATGATTTTTTTTTAGAAAAAATATTACTGAAAGTCATAATCGGTGACATGACATTTTTAAAAACGGTTTCTATGCGAGATTTGTATATTCCATTGAAATATATAAACTCTGAAGTTACATATTTTATCAAAAACACGTCCGAAATACCCAATGAATTGAACATTTAAAAATACAAGAAGGGGGGTACCGGAAGTCGTGTCCACAAGCACCTATGATATGAATCAGTGCAGAAGATAATTTTTATTATTAGTATTCTGCCGTTATCACGCACGTAGTTAAGCTTCCTGAAGCCTAAAAAATGTAAAAAGATACAACATAGATCCGATCGAAATGAATATATATTCATGGTTCGAATGTCCTCCATTGTTTATATAATTATAGATAACTGGGGAAAAAATCAAACTAGAATCAATTGTTGGAGGGGTATCATCGGTTAATAGCCTTCATATACGATTTCACAGGTATATCATGACGTTTATTCGTCACACGTTTTCTGTCGCTTCCCTTCCCGCTTTCGATGGGCCTGTCTGCATGCTAAGCATACATCAAAACATTTATAGTTTTAGAAGAATTGTTTCGTTGTTTCGTAAACATATTAGAAGAATAAGCTTTCTGTCATATTTTAAGTTTACATGTATATACACTCTAACCTTTAATCTATTGTGACCTACATTTTGATTGGTTAATTTGGATTTTGAATTTCGAAATTCGAATCTCGTATTTTAAATTTCGAATCTCGAATGAGCCTTCTGGGGTTTCGTAGATTTACCCACAATAACTTATATTTCCAAGGAAATCATGCTTTTTTATTTAAAAGATTATGAATATTTTGAACATAAAAACGTTTTGAAATATGTTCATGGAAAATGACGCTAAAAGTGATGCAAAGATGACATTTTCCGCATGCAAAATTCAGAATGAAGCAATAATACATGTCCCTATAGTATGATAAGGAAATGATACAATACCTATATTATCTAAAGGTTGAGGAATTTTGTTATCCGACATTCTTCACATTCTTAACAAACTACCTACAAAAGAAAAAGAGAGCACATCTTATCCTCTTACCACATCAATAAAATAATTGACATCGTGTATACATATTACATACCCCCCCCCCCCCCCCCCCCCCAACACACACACACACGCACATGAATATCACAAAACCGATTGATATACAAAAGTGATATTTTTATTAGAGTATACGCAATCGCCTTTGTGATATTATCATATTATATTTGTGTAGATTTGTCTATACCTCTGGAAATTATATATATACATATATATTTATATATGTTACTATAATACTACTATGTATACATTTTTGTAAAGCTTCTGAAGATGTAATGAAAGCGCGAAAGCTTTACGGAGGATTTTTGTGTTTTCTTTTCATATATCTTTTTAGCTCTTCTGAGCCAAAGGCTCAAAGAGCTAATGCTATGGCCATTTGTGCGGTGTGCGGTGTGCATAAACTTTTTAGAAAAAGGGCTATAACTCAAGAACCCCTTGGCCAATTTTTTTCAAATTTGTTACAGGGTATCATTGGCCCAAGGGCTTTCATACATACTAAATAGAGGTATGTGACCCTTTAACAAGGGGAGATAATCAGGAAAATACAAACAAAAGTAGTGGTTGCTAAAAAATCTTCTTCTCAAGAACCACTGGGAAGATTATCACCAAACTTACACATAAGGATGAGGATATGTTGTAGATTAAAAATTGTTCAAGGCATTACCCTGGGGCAAAGGGCGTGGTCTCAAGGTCACTTCAAAGTTGACCTAAATATATATTTCCTTAAATCTTTGATATTTTAGTCATTATAAGGACTAGGATCATCAAATTTTGACAGTTGATGCATCTTAGGACCTTGTGTCAAGTTGTCTCAAAAGTAGGTCACGGTGACCTACTTTTTGAATTTTGCAGGTATTTATTTTTAAATTATTTTTGATGCATATCTTGGACACTTTGAAGCCTATGATCATCAAAACTTGTCAGTTGGTGGATCATGGGACCTTGAAATGCGTCAACTGAAAAATAGGTCACCATGACCTACTTTCTGAATTTTATGGCTTGTCATTTATAGATATATTTTAAGTTGTTATTTCAAATACCGAGAGGTTTAGAATCATCAAATCTTGTAAGTTGATGCATCTTGAGGCCTTGAAACATATTTATAAAAAAGTAGGTCACAGTGACCTACTTTTTGAATTTTGCAGATATTCAAATTTCACATTTTCAATTTTAGATGCATATTTTGGGCACTGTAAAACCTAGGATCATCAAACTTTGTCAGTTGATGCGTCTTCAGTCTTCGGTTTGTGTCGACCGAAAAGTAGGTCACCGTGACCTACTTTTGGTATTTGACAGCTAAATTACTATATTTCAGACACTATTTGACCTACAATCATCAAACTTTGTCAGTTGATGCATCTTGAGTCTTCGGAGTGCATCGACCAAAAAGTAGGTCACTGTGACCTACTTTTGGCATTTGACAGTTATATTTATATATTTCAGACACTATTTGACCTACAGTCATCAAACTTTGTCAGTTGTTGGGTCTTGCATGTTCGAAGGGTTTCGACCAAAAGGTAGGTCAACTTGACCTGCTTTTGGAATTGGACGGCTATATTTATATATTTCAGATACTATTTGACCTACAGTCATCAAACTTTGTCAGTTGGTGCGTCTTGCGTGTTTAAAGGGTGTCGACCAAAAAGTAGGTCACCTTGACCTACTTTTGGAATTGGACGGCGAAATTTATATAATTCAGATACTATTTGACCTACAGTCATCAAACTTTGTCAGTTGTTGGGTTTTGCATGTTTGAAGGGTGTTGACGAAAAAGTAGGTCACCTTGACCTACTTTTGGAATTTGACGGCTATATTTATATATTTCAGATACTAGTTAACCTACAGTCATCAAACTTTGTCAGTTGATGGGTCTTGCATGTTCGAAGTTCGCTGACCAAGAAGTAGGTCACCATGACCTACGATTGGAATTTGACAGCTATATTTCAATATTCAGATACTAATTGGCTTAAAATCATCAAACTTTGTCAGCTGATATTTCTTGGGTTCTCAAAATGTGTAAACCAAAAAGTAGGTCACATTGACCTACTTTTTTTGAATTCTTAGGATTTAACTAAAGATTTAGAATACTAAGAGGCTAAGAATAGAAATGGAGGGGTTGTACAATTTATCAGAAGAGCGATTCTAGGCCCTTGGGCCTTTTGTTTTTTAATATTGTTATCCGATTACTGAGACTCTATTTCAATTATATATGTATATATATATATATATATATATATATATATATATATATATATATATATATATATATATGCAAGGTGAAGATAACGAACAGTGATCAATCTCATAACTCCTACAAGCAATACAAAATAGATAGTTGGGCAAACACGGACCCCTGGACACACCAGAAGTGGGATCAGGTGCCTAGGAGGAGTAAGCATCCCCTGTTGACCGGTCACACCCGCCGTGAGCCCCATATCCTGATCAGGTAAACGGAGTTATCCGCAGTCAAAATCAGTGTGCCAAGAACGGCTTAACAATCGGTATGAAACACGTCAGACAGCATTTGACCCAATGCGAGGTTGTATTGACGAACTAGATCGTTATAACGACCATAGAATTTGCGAAATGCTGACTTCAATCGAGACTGTTGAAATCCCTGTACCATCAACTTGTTTGTCAGTAGGTTACCTCGATTTAAAAACTGACTATACACAGAACAAGCTCTTGCATATCGAATCAGTTGAGATATATAAACACCATATGCAGGTGATAATGGAATATTGCTATATAAATATGGGAAGTTGACGATGGAGAAGCTGAAATCATCCCGTTTGTCATACAGTTGAGTTGTCAGTTTGCCGTTAATGTCTACTTTCAATAAAATATCTAAGTTTGAAGCAGAAGTGGACGACTCTGTGGTGTCCTTTATTTCGAGCTCACAGGGATATATCAAATCGACATATGAATGAAAGCTATCATTGTTAATAGACAAAACGTCATCGATATATCTAAAAGTCGAATTGAAGGTTACAGCGAGAGATTTTTTCTTCTCACGTAGAAGTTTTTGAATAAATTCTGCTTCATATGAATATAAAAACAGGTCAGCTAACAAAGGAGCACAATTCGTGCCCATGGTAATTCCAACAGACTGTTGGAAGACCTGATCACCAAAGACCACGAAGATATTGTCAATGAGGAACTCTAGCATATTTTTTATTTCAACTTCAGAGTACTTGTGCGTGGAATCAGAGTGGTGTTTAACAAAGTAAGTTTTTGAATGACTGATCACTAGATATGAATATTTCCGTTCTCCGTTTTTGTTGAAGAAGCAACTGTCTATGATGTCAAAAAGTCTAGTCTTTAATTTATCGTGAGGAATGGTCGTGTATAGTGTTGAAAAGTCATAGGTTTTAATGCTATTGATTTGGAAAAAATTCTGTGATTTCAAGTTTACTAAAAGTTCTTTAGAATTTTTTAGAATCTTCATTTGATTAACACCACTTCTGGCATATGTAGTCGCACAGTAAGTTTGAAGTTTCTCCTTCACAGCTGTTAACATTTTCGTGAGGAGCAAAGATAAGGGCTTGGTAGAGCACTTACTGGATCCAGCAATGTATCTTTGTTTGTAAGGGTTTTTATGTAGTTTAGGAATCCAGTAGAGGTACGGTAACTCATATTCATTCGACCCATTGACTGGAATATTCAATGTGTCTAAAACTGAAGCTTGGTTTTGAAGAATTTCGTCTTTTGAAATGGCAGTTGGAGTATAAGTATGATTACCAAAAGTGGAATTAATGCCAAGTTCGCTTAAAATACAGTTGTAATAATGAGCCTTACAAACAAAGACAATGTTGTTACTAGCTTTGTCAGTTGTAACCAAAACATATTCCTCATGTAACCTATCTAATTCTTTTATCACTTCTGGTTTACTAAACACAGAAGGATAGATGGTACGTACTTTTGTTTTCATGTGTCTAATGCGGGATTTTAATATCCCTCTTATGCTTTTAACCCATTCTGACAATGTATCAAGTTCTTTTTCATATTTAGCCCATCGTCTGGCATAATCTTCGACAGAACTCATAATAGAGATGAAGTTCTGTCGCCAATTAAAAGACCGAGGTTCTCTGTATTTAGGACCTTTAAGAATAAGTGATTTGAGGTCCTCATTTTCAACTATATAAGTTGTTATCTTTGCAAAAGGGACAACACGTGTCATACAAAAGTCAAGTAGAACGATGATTTGAAATGCATGTATCCAGATCATCAGAGGAAACAAAATCAGACATTCTTCAAAATTTAAGTTGTTGTTTAATTTGTATGTAATTTTTACAGTTTCCTTATTTGGAGATAGCTGTTTAAGAATGGCATCACATTGTTTTGTTGTGTGCAGTGAGAAATGGACTACCCTACTGTACTCAATCAAACAAGACAGTGATGATGTTGTAAATTCACAACCGAGGAACTAACACGGATGTGTTAGTCTTAAGTAAACTCGTCTTTTACACGAGGCTTTTTTTAATGCTTGACGAACAGTTCTTACTGTATCATCAAAAATATGATCTTTATCATCCGGTTAGAGTACAAGTATAATAAAAAGAATATGTCGGGAAGCAAAGTTATTTCAGAGAAAATGACGTTTAAATGGGAGGTCTTCCGCCTCCTTGATTTTGTGGTTTGTCTGATAGGGGATAGATTCACGAGAAAAGACACAGCGGGATATCATCATGCATTACACACTGGGAGATGAGACACTTTCCAAATATTTCCAAACTTGCGTGTTACACATTAAAATATCTCAGAAATCTGAAGAAAAATGGGTCTTTTCATGTCCCTGGTCTATTTGAACTATATAAAAACTAAGAGAAATATAGATGACTGTAGATGGGCGTTTGTCGTGTGACGGGTCTGTGTTGGCGTTTGTTGAGATTACAGTATGTGTCGATCTGTTAGCGTTCATGAATTGGGGGAGGGGGGAATTCGGGATTTCTAAAACACTTTATATATCTTTTCAGATCTGTTAGGATTTTTTCGCATATTTTCGGGCACACTTTATGAATTTGTCTTACTAAATTGGAATTGTACTTGTTTTGAATTTCCGATATTACGGTTATCGCAGAGATCAAAGAATGCCGCGTCCATTATTCTCCAATATATACACGTGCTGATTTTTTCAATAGATTATCAAAACAGTAATGCATATTACTCTTCTACAAGAAATACAACAACTTCCACAAGAAAAATAAATAGATTGCTTTAAAATGTAATATTTATTGAGAACCTATCCATTCTCGTGTCCTGATTAAATGTTTTTGTATCCCCGTAAAACAGCTGTTAAATGTAGACCTTTCTGCGATCCTACCTACTGTTTACACTTTGTATTTTGCTAATACAACAATAAAAATCGATAACTGATAATGTTTTTATCACTATCATATAAATTAATCGATGTATGTTACAAACAATTGTTTGTGTTCCGAGATCGAACAAATACACAGACAAATTGACCCTCTTCCACGTGTGCATGCAGTCTTGTAGGACTTTGCATTCAGAGCAAATCGCATCGATATAATCCGTCAACATCAAACTAATTTAATATTTCAAATATCTTTTGAAATAGTAGACCATACATTCTCACTTTTTTCGTTTCGTCAGCGAAAAAAAAAGCATCCCGTTTCGGAAGTTGCTATGACATCACGTGGTGACCTAATTCGTAGCACGGCTGTATGTTTCTGAGAGGTAGTTATTTTTTCGTGGATGATGCAGTATAACTTCCTCACCTCGGCTTTTATATTTCAAAACAATATTTTATATATTCCAACCTCAGAGGTTATCCTGCAACATCGACAACCCCCCCCCACCCCCCCCCCCCCCAAAAAACCCACCAAAAAACAAGAGCAAAAAATATCCAAACAAAAACAAAAAACCGCGTACTCTTATAGGGCACGTTGCAAACAAGCATTGATATCTTTTTCGAAAATAAAAAAACTAGGCAGAAATCAAATTACACTTTTCGAAAACAAGGATGAAGTCTTGGAATATTTTTAATAGCACACCCAGCTGTTTGACAGAAACATGCAAGAATAAAGCACATTGCCTTTCACCACACACTGAGAGTTAAATATTCTCTAACGAGGAAGGATTTCGTCCTATAAAACAAACTGCCCTTTCCTCAGAAGAACATTGTCAATTACATATGTTTTTCAGACTAATTTTATCATACACACTTAGTTTTATACTACTTAGTATGTAATACTTATGGGCTCCAATATAAGGAAGTATGTGCGTTAGACTGAACAGTTTGTGAACTCCGAGTGCGCGTAATCACTAACGGTTGTTCATTCATAAATTGCAATCTACAAGACACTTTGGCAGATATGTGTTATCTATAATTGTGAAACCCATGAGCATGCGCTTGTTAAATATCTATTTTTAAAGATATTTAAATATATATATATATATATATATATATATATATATATATATATATATATGTATAAATACACACACACAAAAACCAACACACAAAAAACCACACTAGAATGACTAACGAAATCTATGCCATATTTCAACTGAATGTCTTTTGATGTAATTGCTTTTGCCAATGGCGGATCCAGAAATTTTAGATTGGGGTGAGGACCAGGACAAAGTTACGGAGTTCTGACAAAATAAGACATATGTTTTTGGACGTGTGTGAGTGCCCCACCACTGGATCTGCCACTGTTTCCTATATTTATATGATTGGGATTTCATCAAGACTAATTGAAATATCATATGCTTTGAATGCGAAACTGAACTTTATGATGTAAGTGAAGCCAAGTAGATTCCATTCGCTCATTGATTCTAAGGTCCGAATGTAGTATTTTTGGACAGAGTCTTGTTGTTGTTGTTTTTTGACGGGTTTAAATTGATCAACACGAGATATGCTATTTAGACATCATAAAGAGCATTAGAACTGAACAGCAATGCAAATCTCCCTTTCCTTTGATGTAAGTACAATATAATTCACATATATTTCAAACATGACAAATATCTTACAAAATGATTATCCTTTTAAATGCTCGTAATTTTAACGTCACTTGATAAAAGACGAGAGAGAGAGAGAGAGAGAGAGAGAGAGAGAGAGAGAGAGAGAGAGAGAGAGAGAGAAAGCTGATAAAAGTGTGAAGTGCACAATTTTTAAAATTTTACCTGCGTTCTGAGGACAGACCCACAAATTGTGAAATCTTTCAATACAAGATTAGTGATGACAAGTCGTTACTGATATTCTGTTTTTAATTTTTTTTGGACAATTTGAAAGGGAGTACTGGATAATCCTTTATAGGCGTCCCTATATAGATACCTAAGATAGTATATACATGTATACTGTCTGTACTAGAACGTGTGTGTATTCTCTGTAAGACATTGTGAAGATATCTTCACTTAACAAGGTTTGTCAGAGAGAGAGAGAGAGAGAGAGAGAGAAAGAGAGAGAGAGAGAGAGAGTACTTCTCAGTGCATGTATGTTTCATGCTGACTGTACTACTGTGTATGTTCCTATGAAAGTGTGTCCTTCATTAAGAATAGGACATTATTCGCTCAACAACAGTTTCTACTGTAATGAAATTACAAACTTTATGAGAAAATACATGTAAATACTAAGATTCATCAATATACATGTGTAGTGAAACGTATTTATGTATATGTATGTACTCAAGTAAATGACCCTTGAACCTGGTATGTCATATCCCTAACCCTTGACCTGGAGTTCCAGCACAAACAGCCTTGTCCACCTACCTATCCAGCAGTTGGCCTACTATATTGAACCTGTGAAGATGTGTCTCTTTTGTGTGTTATGTGAATCGTATGTCCTGTGTCAGAAACCTTACCATCTTGTATTTATCATCATATCATGTAGTATCTCCGCTACACGATACATGTAAATACTAAGACTCATGAATATACATGTTTATACCAAGACTCATGAATATACATGCCAATACTAAGACTCATGAATATACATGTTTATACTAAGACTCATGAATATACATGTCAATACTAAGACTCATGAATATACATGTGAAAACTAAGACTCATGAATATCCATGTAAATACTAAGACACTTGGATATACATGTAAATACTAAGACTCATGAATATCCATGTAAATACTAACAAAGACACTTGGATATCCATGTAAATACTAACAAAGACACTTGGATATACATGAACGTGTTACCAAAACCTCCTTTCTGTGTCGCCTACAGAGCATGATAAAGACATAGGGGACACTTGTTCGTCGTCCGTCTGGGGGGGGGGGGGGGGGGGGGGGGGGGGGGGGGGGGGGGGTGCGGGGGGGGGGGGGGGGCACAATATATGAACAGACATTCACAGTTTTATGATATTTTGTCAGTCCTGTGTCCTTTTATTACATTTTATTTTTCAATGTAATACCTACCGGTATATGTACGTTTTTAATAAATAATCCCATAAAAACGAACTGCCGAAATAAGCCATCATTCAATGACTCCATATATACACTATATAACCAGAACCTGAGACAGGTTTAAGAGATGGACATAAATACACAGTATCTGAGACAGGCTAAAGGTGGACATCAATACACAGAATCTGAGAGAGGCTAGAGTTGGACATAAATACACAGGATCTGAGATATGTTAGAGGTGGACATAAATACACAGTATCTGAGGCAAGCTAGAGATGGACATAAATACACAGAATCTGAGAGAGGCTAGAGATGGCCATAAATACACAGGATCTGAGACAGGCTAGAGATGAACATAAATACACAGAATCTAAGACAGGCTAGAGATGGACATAAATACACAGAATCTAAGACAGGCTAGAGATGGACATAAATACACAGAATCTGAGAGAGGCTAGAGATGGACATAAATACACAGAATCTGAGACAGGCTAGAGGTGGATATCAATACACAGAATCTGAGAGAGGCTAGAGATGAACATAAATACACAGAATCTGAGACAGGCTAGAGATGGACATAAATACACAGGACCTGAGACAGGCTAGAGATGGACATAAATACACAGATTCTGAGACAGGTTAGAGGTAGCCATAAATACACAGGATCTGAGAGAGGCTAGAGATGGACATAAATACACAGGATCTAAGACAGGCTAGAGATGGACATAAATACACAGGATCTAAAACAGGCTAGAGGTGGACATAAATACACAGAATCTGAGAGAGGCTAGAGGTGGACATAAATACACAGGATCTGAGAGAGGCTAGAGATGGACATAAATACACGGGATCTAAAACAGGCTAGAGGTGGATATAAATACACAGAATCTGAGAGAGGCTAGAGATGAACATAAATACACAGAATCTAAGACAGGCTAGAGATGGACATAAATACACAGAATCTGAGAGAGGCTAGAGATGGACATAAATACACAGAATCTGAGACAGGCTAGAGGTGGACATCAATACACAGAATCTGAGAGAGGCTAGAGATGAACATAAATACACAGAATCTAAGAGAAGTTAGAGATGGACATAAATACACAGGACCTGAGAGAGGCTAGAGATGGACATAAATACACAGATTCTGAGACAGGCTAGAGGTGGCCATAAATACACAGGATCTGAGAGAGGCTAGAGATGGACATAAATACACAGAATATAAGACAGGCTAGAGATGGACATAAATACACAGGATCTAAAACAGGCTAGAGGTGGACATAAATACACAGAATCTGAGAGAGGCTAGAGATGGACATAAATACACAGAATCTGAGAGAGGTTAGAGGTGGACATAAATACACAGGATCTGAGAGAGGCTAGAGATGGACATAAATACACAGGATCTAAGACAGGCTAGAGGTGGACATAAATACACAGAATCTGAGACAGGCTAAAGATGGACATAAATACACAGAATCTGAGAGAGGCTAGAGATGGACATAAATACACAGAATCTGAGAGAGGTTAGAGGTGGACATAAATACACAGGATCTGAGACAGGCTAGAGATGGACATAAATACACAGGACTTGAGAGAGGCTAGAGATGGACATAAATACACAGGACCTGAGAGAGGCTAGAGATGGACATAAATACACAGGATCTAAGACAGGCTAGAGGTGGACATAAATACACAGAATCTGAGAGAGGCTAGAGATGGACATAAATACACCGATTCTGAGAGAGGCTAGAGATGGACATAAATACACAGGATCTGAGACAGGCTAGAGATGGACATAAATACACAGAATCTGAGAGAGACTGGAGGTGGACATAAATACACAGGATCTAAGACAGGCTAGAGATGGACATAAATACACAGAATCTGAGAGAGGCTAGAGGTGGCCATAAATACACAGAATCTAAGGCAGGCTAAAGGTGGACATAAATACACGGGATCTAAAACAGGCTAGAGGTGGATATAAATACACAGAATCTGAGAGAGACTAGAGATGGACATAAATACACAGAATCTAAGACAGGCTAGAGATGGACATAAATACACAGAATCTGAGAGAGGCTAGAGATGGCCATAAATACACATGATCTGAGAGAGGCTAGAGGTGGCCATAAATACACAGAATCTAAGAGAGGCTAAAGGTGGACATAAGTACACAGAATCTGAGAGAGGCTAGAGGTGGCCATAAATACACAGATTCTGAGAGAGGCTAGAGATGGACATAAATACACATGATCTGAGACAGGCTAGAGGTGGACATAAATACACAGAATCTGAGACAGGCTAGAAATGGACATAAATACACAGGATCTGAGACAGGCTAGAAATGGACATAAATACACAGGATCTGAGACAGGCTAGAAATGGACTTAAATACACAGGATCTGAGACAGGCTATAAATGGACATAAATACACAGGATCTGAGGCAGGCTAGAGATGGACATAAATACACAGGATCTGAGAGAGGCCAGAGGTGGACATAAATACACAGGATCTGAGGCAGGCTAAAGGTGGACATAAATACACAGGATCTAAGAGAGGCTAGAGATGGACATAAATACACAGGATCTGAGACAGGCTAGAGATGGACATAAATACACAGATTCTGAGACAGGCTAGAGATGGACATAAATACACAGAATCTAAGACAGGCTAGAGATGGACATAAATACACAGGATCTGAGACAGGCTAGAGATGGACATAAATACACAGATTCTGAGACAGGCTAGAGATGGACATAAATACACAGGATCTGAGACAGGCTAGAGATGGACATAAATACACAGATTCTGAGACAGGCTAGAGATGGACATAAATACACAGAATCTAAGACAGGCTAGAGATGGACATAAATACACAGGATCTGAGACAGGCTAGAGATGGACATAAATACACAGATTCTGAGACAGGCTAGAGATGGACATAAATACACAGAATCTAAGACAGGCTAGAGATGGACATAAATACACAGGATCTGAGATATGTTAGAGATGGACATAAATACACAGAATCTAAGACAGGCTAGAGATGGACATAAATACACAGAATCTGAGAGAGGCTAGAGATGGACATAAATACACAGAATCTGAGATAGGCTAGAGGTGGACATAAATACACAGGATCTAAAACAGGCTAGAGATGGACATAAATACACAGATTCTGAGACAGGCTAGAGATGGACATAAATACACAGAATCTGAGAGAGGCTAGAGATGGACATAAATACACAGAATCTGAGCGAGGCTAGAGATGGACATAAATACATAGAATCTGAAACAGGCTAGAGGTGGACATAAATACACAGGATCTGAGACAGGCTAGAGATGGACATAAATACACAGAATCTGAGAGAGGCTAGAGATGGACATAAATACACAGAATCTGAGAGAGGCTAGAGGTGGCCATAAATACACATGATCTAAGAGAGGCTAGAGATGGACATAAATACACAGAATCTAAGACAGACTAGAGATGGACATAAATACACAGAATCTGAGAGAGGCTAGAGATGGACATAAATACACAGAATCTAAGACAGGCTAGAGATGGACATAAATACACAGAATCTAAGACAGGCTAGAGATGGACATAAATACACAGAATCTGAGACAGGCTAGAGATGGACATAAATACACAGGATCTGAGAGAGGCTAGAGATGAACATAAATACACAGAATCTGAGGCAGGCTAGAGATGGACATAAATACACAGAATCTGAGACAGGCTAGAGATGGACATAAATACACAGAATCTGAGACAGGCTAGAGATGGACATAAATACACAGAATCTGAGAGAGGCTAGAGATGGACATAAATACACAGAATCTAAGACAGGCTAGAGATGGACATAAATACACAGAATCTAAGACAGGCTAGAGATGGACATAAATACACAGAATCTGAGACAGGCTAGAGATGGACATAAATACACAGGATCTGAGAGAGGCTAGAGATGAACATAAATACACAGAATCTGAGGCAGGCTAGAGATGGACATAAATACACAGAATCTGAGACAGGCTAGAGATGGACATAAATACACAGAATCTGAGACAGGCTAGAGATGGACATAAATACACAGGATCTGAGAGAGGCTAGAGGTGGCCATAAATACACAGAATCTGAGAGAGGCTAGAGATGGACATGAATACACAGGATCTGAGGCAGGCTAGAGATGGACATAAATACACAGATTCTGAGACAGGCTAGAGGTGGCCATAAATACACAGAATCTGAGAGAGGCTAGAGATGGACATGAATACACAGGATCTGAGGCAGGCTAGAGATGGACATAAATACACAGATTCTGAGGCAGGCTAGAGATGGACACAAATACACAGGATCTGAGAGAGGCTAGAGATGAACACAAATACACAGGATCTGAGAGAGGCTAGAGATGGACATAAATACACAGAATCTGAGGCAGGCTAGAGATGGCCATAAATACACAGAATCTGAGACAGGCTAAAGATGGCCATGAATACACAGAATCTAAGAGACCATAGTGGTGGAGAAATATGAGAATCTTAGAGAGGCTTTGGGTTGATGAAATAACTGAATGTGAATCTGGGGGTGGGGATCGGAGCATGTTTACACTGTAAACGTTTGTAAATGTAAGTGGTAGATATTGTTTTGGGTGCTTTTGAATTAATTGGTATGTGCAAATGATGATTCCAGGACTTTGAAATAGGAGATCATCTGTAACAAGTAAATGTCAGAGCCTCCATGCATATCTAAAGTAGAAAACACCTCACTGACAATATATCACCCAGGAGATGAAGGAAACGTTTCTCTCTCTCTCTCTCTCTCTCTCTCTCTCTCCCTCTCTCTCTCTCTCTCTCTCTCTCTCTCTCTGCTGTTACAGCTAAGCACACCGACATGTTACAGACATCTATCATATACTATACAAGACAACACATATTAATATCATAGATATGTGTGTGATAAGGTCCTATGAGTGAAGATAATACATTTGGTATAAAATTACGATCTTAGGAATGTAAACAAAGTATAAAGTCATATAATGTTTACTGAGTAAACAAAATACTTACGAGAAATCAAACATTTAGAGAACCATACCAGACTGTCGTACAGTAAATCATGTTTTCGGTTTGTTTTGAACAAGGAAGTCCTTTTCGAGATTCGAGTCTTTAAAATGTTTTACATGAACCGTGTTTGGCCATTGGTTGCGACGATGAAAAGAAAACTAGGTCAAGTGACAAATCTTTTTAAATGACGATAAAGCAGAGGGGCGGATGTATATCTCCTGACGGTGTTATTAACGAGCTTTTAAACGTTCCATTTACGTATTAAATTCACAGGCTTAAGTATATTGATGGGGAAACCTTTTCTTTTTAAAATTTATGGAGGATATATAGACCTATATGCTACGCTTTTTCTTTAAATTACACCCATGAAGGAAAAGTACATATATAATACATCTGAAGGAACACAAATATTCTTGTATTTCAAAGTCTGGGTTTTTTTTTTTTCATATCCAGGAAGAGTTACTGAAACCGCACAGGAAGCGAGGGGATCATTTGACTTGCTGTGCAGCTAAACGGCATTAAATTTGACTTTGTTGCTCTTGAAAAATTAATTGTACCACAGCGTTGTCAAGTTTGTTGTTAGTATATAGTGCGATATATACATGCATTTACAGCCTACGTTGGTTTGGAATTGTCAGGTAGAGAGAAATTCTACCTAATTTTTCAATTAAGTTTCTGATACGTACTTTAAATAAAACTTACCAAACTTTACATGTGAAGCCCGGGTCTTGACCTTAGTGTGACCTCAGCGTGTGATATAGGACTTCACATTACATAACATGTGAAGCCCGAGTCTTGACCTTAGTGTGACCTCAGCGTGTGATATAGGACTTCACATTACATAACGTGGCATTCCAGTACTATACATGTATACACCATACTAAGCTAAGATAGACAAATCAAATAAAAGGCGTTCAGTTGCTGTCTACTGGTATTATACTGAAGATACGGCCGATTACTTTGACCATTTGAAAACAAAACAGTACATGTACCTTGACTGAAAATATTCAAATGACAATAAAAGACATCATATTTACAAACTATTCATTCATTACAAATTGTGTGTCAATTGTGCACACAAACATGAAATGTACCTGCATAAAAGATATTATTTTTCTAAAATGTAATATTTCATATATTATCACTTTCTACATAATTGTTACGGGGTTGTATTCGTTATATTGCATGGTGTACATAATGTATATCTGTTTCAGTACATACATGTATTATGTGCATTTAGAAATCTACATTGTGTGCACTGATTGATGCGGAAATAAAGATTTTCTGTGGAACAAATCACATTTGAATGAGATAATTAAGAAATAGAATTTTTGAAAATACATGAGGATATGAACTGTGACGCTTCACGCCGATAAACTTTATGAATGCGCTACAGGAAATATGTCACATGAAGCGACGTAGTAAATTCATACCCTCAGTGTATTGTCAAAACTGGAAAAAAAATTGATTTACATTCTACTTTCATTTCCCCAAATTACATAACGTTGCAATATAATTGATATTTGAGCATGGAATTTCATACGACTCCTCGTCCTCTTTAGAAATAAATCTGATATATAATAATTTTCAAGCTCATTAACTTTTATCTGGTAGCTGGCTATCAGTAATTATAACTTTTATATTTTGTAGTAGCTGGCTACGAGTAGCTATGTTTTCTTACTTTTAGTAACTGGCTACTAGTAGCTAACTTTTCCTGGTTCAAGTAACTGGCTACTAGTAGCCAACTTTTCTCTTTTTAAGTAGCCAGTTACTAGTAGCTGGTTACTAGTAGCCAACTTTACCAATCTGTAGCGATAAGCAGTAGAATCGTTTTCAAAACACCAATATAATTCGCATGCACCTTGTTTTAAATACTGTCAATATCGTGGAACGTATTCTGACAATGGCAGCAAAAACCATAATATTTGTATTTTCTAGGAAATATTAATCACTCACAGGAAGTCATCGTCATTCTTAAGCGAAGACAGTTTTTGAATAAATTTTGCATCATATGAATATAAAAACAGGTCATATTTTTTATTTCAACTTCAGAGTACTTGTGCGTGGAATCAGAGTGGTGTTTGGCAAAGTAATGTTTTGAATGACTGATCACTAGATATGAATATTTCCGTTTTCCATTTTTGTTGAAGAAGCAACTGTTTATGATGTCAAAATGTCTAGTCTTTAATTTATCGTGAGGAATGGTTGTGCAAAGTGTTGAAAAGTCATACGTTTTGATGTTATTGATCTGGGAAAAGTTTTGCGATTTCAAGTTTACTAAAAGTTCTTTAGAATTTTTTAGAATCCATATTTGATTAACACCACTTCTGGCATATGTAGTCGCACAGTAATTTTGAAGTTTCTCCTTCACAGCTGTTGATATTTTCGTGAGGAGGAAAGATAGAGACTTGGTAGAGGACTTACTGGATCCAGCAATGTATCTTTGTTTGTAAGAGTTTTTATATAGTTTAGGAATCCAGTATAGGTATGGTAACTCGTATTCATTCGGCCCATTGACTGGGATATTAAATGTGTCTAAAACTGAAGCACGGTTTTGAAGAATTTCATCTTTTGAAAGGGCAGTTGGATTATAACTACTATTACCAAATGTGGAATTAATGCCAAGTTCGTTTGAAATACAGTTGTAATAATGAACTTTACAAACAAATGTTATGTTGTTACAAGCTTTGAAACCAAAACATATTCCTCATGTAACCTGTCTAATTCTTTTATCACTTCTGGTTTACCAAATACAGAAGGATAGATGGTACCTACTTTTGTTTTAATATGTCTAATGCGGGATTTTAATATTCCACTTATGTTTTAAACCATTCTGAAAATGCATTTTAAAGTTCTTCTTTTTCATATTTAGCCCATCATCTGGCATAATCTTCGACAGAATTCATAATAGAGATGAAGTTCTGTTGCCAATTGAAAGACCGAGTTTCTCTGTATTTAAGACCTTTTAGAACAAGTGATCTGAGGTCCTCGTTTACAACTACATGTACATGTATATCAACATCACCAGTAATGCCATGTCCAGCTGGACTATAGTTGAAAGGAGACGAAGAACAAGAACACGTAGGTGGATTAAGTATAAGATGGTCTATATCTAGGCACTGTAAAGTTTGTTTATAATTAAAACGTTGGATGCAATAGTAGAAGTATATTTGTAGGAAATACAGGGTGTAGACTTAAACTTGAAATAAGTTGGAATACACGGCTGAACCCTTTTATGAAGAAGAATGTTGCTTATGTTGAAGA
Source organism: Ostrea edulis (assembly GCF_947568905.1). NCBI lineage: Eukaryota > Metazoa > Mollusca > Bivalvia > Ostreida > Ostreidae > Ostrea > Ostrea edulis. The sequence continues at coordinate 22,507,370 of NC_079172.1, read as the reverse complement.
CATCTATTCTTTTGTTTGTAAAGTTGAGTTTAAGGAACTGGTGGTATGATTTGGAAGGAATATCGTCCATGACCCGTGCTGGTTTAAAGAGCCTGTGATAGGCAACATCCATAATCATAGAGTTAAGTCTATATTCAGGTGTTGGAAAATTCAAGTATAGACTAGCTGTTGCTTCTTGAAATAACGTATGTAAAACTCTCAATGGAACAGAGTAAAATTTTGTACGAATATGATGTGGACCTAATTGTCTGTTGACGTAAGGTAAAAGTGAATCAAACGTGACATCATTTATACTTAGTCTTTTATAGGAACGATGTCCATGACTGCGTTTCCGTGTTTGACTATTGGGAAAGAGTCCCATCACATTCACGTTATTTCCTTGTGGATTAGTCAAATTCCCCACATCATATACATTATCATTGCATCCATATGGAAATGCAGTGCCTATGGTACTGATCCAGTGATCTTCTCGTTGTCTACGAAAAGGGGTGCTTAATGTTGAATTGTTTGTGTGATGGTAATTTTAATCCGAAATACTTACCCTCATGGACAAGATGGAGTGATCCGGTGCATTAAAATGCTTGTAAAGAAGTTGGTTACCACCATTATTTATTTGAAATCTGTGTCCCGATATTCTTTTATCAAGTGAACCCTTGGTTTCTCCCACATAAATTAAGCCACATAAGTTACATGCACACTCAATAGCGTAGACAACGTTAGAAGATTTACAAGTCAGATAATCAAACGTTTTGGTACAGAAACTACGTCCAGTGAGATTACTGCTAAATGAATTTCTAGTGATCATTATATCACAAGTTTTACATTTTTTTTACAGAACATTTTGAGATTGAGCACATAAGGTCTGAAAGGAATCATCAAATATATCTCTTAAAGGAACATACCAGTCTTTAATTTGGGTATACGAATTTTGGTTTCTGTACCAAAGCTGACAATATGACGATTGCACATCAGACAAATCTTTGATACCTCGAAGGATAATCCGAGGGACACCAACCGATCTGTAGGAGTCTGTGCCCCTTATAGGCTCCATAGAGTGACACCTTTGTATACTGGGCCAGACCTGCTGTGACAAGGTACCTCGGGTTTTGTGGTCTCATCCGAAGGACCACCCCATTTAGTCGCCCCTTACGACAAGCAAGGGGTACTGAGGACCTATTCTAACCCGGACCCCCACGGGACATTATATTGTTTGAAAGGAGCGACAATATGGCGAAGTATGACAGGACATTATGCTACAATTGTCGGCAGAAATGGTTGAGTGCAATGTGTGTAATAATTAGTATAATATCTGCATCTCTTTACATCTAACAGAGGCTGACAAACTACTTGTTATTCTATTATATTTTTTGGCTCGTATCGCACCCAAAGCGACAATCTATATGGTCGGGCATTCGCCGCATTGGTTCTGCAGTGCATTATAATATTCCGTTCATGTTGGAGGAGGTACATCGTTATGAACCTGTCTGGCTTATTTCGTTTTTGTTTCCCAGTTTTAGGGACTGTGTTGTATTTTTGTCAAGGTATGTACTTTCTTGCATTGAATTGAAGTAGAAGTGTTCCGAAAAGAAGCAATGGGCGGTATATTATTTCATTTTAACGTTTTAACAAAACAACGATTACATTTTAAAGATTCATTGTAACATTACGCCTAAATGCTTTTTTTTTTTTTTTTTGGTTTGTTGTTTTATTTTTAATGTAAACGCCTTTGCTATTCATTGCAACTGTAAGATTGCGCCAATTCTACGTTCACCGTGGTTAGAGCTTGGTAATAAACACACAGCGAGATACACACAGTTACATTAAGCACGCGGGGTATGATTTATATTCATGATTGTGTTAGGTATCCTGAAGCTTGGATGCTGTGCGAAAAATACACCAAATATCTTAAGCTTTGGGCTCTCAATGATACCATTATATTAATGGTTATTGCGAGGAAATGCAAGACAAAAGTTGACGACGGTATTCTGTATCTTAATGTAAAACATACACCGACATTTAAACGTTGACCGTCAGATTATCTTTATGTTCCCGAGTCTCAGATTATCGTTATGTCCCCGAGTCTCAGATTATCTTTATGTCCCCGAGTCTCAGATTATCTTTATGTCCCCGAGTCTCAGATTATCTTTATGTCCCCGAGTCTCAGATTATCTTTATGTCCCCGAGTCTCAGATTATCTTTATGTCCCCGAGTCTCAGATTATCTTTATGCCCCCGAGTCTCAGATTATCGTTATGTTCCCGAGTCTCAGATTATCTTTATGTTATCATTATGTCCCCGAGTCTCAGATTATCTTTATGTTCCCGAGTCTCAGATTATCTTTATGCCCCCGAGTCTCAGATTATCTTTATGTCCCCGAGTCTCAGATTATCTTTATGTCCCCGAGTCTCAGATTATCTTTATGCCCCCGAGTCTCAGATTATCTTTATGCCCCCGAGTCTCAGATTATCTTTATGCCCCCCGGGGTGGAGTTGTAATCCTATGGATTTGTCTGAATGTCCGCACATTATTGCTCATCAAAGATTTGAGCAATACACAGTGTTATGAAAGGTGAAGATAACGAACAGTGATCAATCTCATAACCTCGTACGTTTTAACAAAACAACGATTACATTTTAAAGATTCATCATTGTAACATTAACAATTTAATATACAGAATACCGTCGTCAACTTTAGCCTTGCATTTCCTTGCAATAACAACATGGTGCTCGGTGAAATGGAGGTCAAGGTCAAATATAATATAATCAACCGTCAAACATTGTCTACTGCTAACTTGTAATACTAAGTTACTGAATGACGAGAGGTAAGACCTTGACAGAGTTGCTTCTAAACGGTAGGGGTCTAATTATCATATTATATCGAAATTTTCGCCGAAATTTTCAAGCGATGCAGTTGGTAAAAAAGAAAATCAAGATGGCGGCGTGATATACCTTGTGAATATTATGTTGACAGGAAGTAAACATTTTTTTTATCATATATATATTTAAAACCAAGATGGCGGCGTGATATATCTTGTGAATATTATGTTGACAGGAAGTAAACATTTTTTTATTATATGTATTTAAAACGTCGAGTGACTGTGTGATGGTGTATAGTATACGGGGAAATTAAACACATTGGGGTTTCTAAGGTTTATCACCGCGAAAACAGCTGGAAATGTAAATGTTTGGCTATCACTGCAATGCAGGCAAATTTTCATAAAGTGTGATAATTTTAAATGTATGGTTATGCAGATTTGTTTCCAAAATTCCATGTAAGTTAAATGAGGCATATGATATATCTCTTTTCATGTAATTGTAAGTTGGCTGAAAATTGACACAAGCGTAATACGTCGCTAGGCGTCTGAAAGCTACAATACAACCACGTGCTTCTAAACAGGGATTGACCTGGGCCGACCGATAGTTATTCTAAATAGGAGGCCCTGCAGAAACTTAATTAATGTATTACATGTGCTAGTGCTAATGACACAGAATTCATTTAATGTTTGTAGTGACAGAGAGGAGTTATTGTGCTATTTTCTCCATATCTGCATTTCCATGTTTACAGGTGACTACTGCAACTATTAGCACCCTTGTTTAGAATAAGAACGCTGTAACTGTACTAAAAATAATGAGATGGTCTGCTGTAACCTTAACCTTTGACTCCATGAGCAAAATTATTTAGGCGTCTCTCTTAAGATGGCGGACAGACGGACGGACAATGTGATTCACATAGGACCTCCACATTTTTAAGGTCTTGGCTGACAGTCTGATTCCGACACATTTCTAATAGCAAGGCCTAATCAAATGATACATGTAGATATCAGAATCTTACGGTGACTTGATATAGATCTAAATAAATACACACTACATTGTACTTCAAATGACGAACAGAAATGCACAACTACTGTGATAGGATAAAAAATGTGTATTGATGGATAGATTTATCAAACAAATATAACAAATCGTTCACATAATGTCATGTTATTTTTGTGATTCTCTCTCTCTCTCTCTCTCTCTCTCTCTCTCTCTCTCTCTACCTATCTCTCTATCTACCTACCTATCTATCTATTTATCTATCTATCTATCTATCTATCTATCTATCTATCTATCTATCTATCTATCTATCTACCTACCTATCTATCTATTTATCTATCTATCTACAATGTATTTATATATCTGTCTGTCATCTATCTATCTTTCTTTTGCATTATATCATAATACAACTTCCTGAGTTACATATACATGTACGTCACAGTAACATTACAAGACTACCAATAATAATTGCGCATTATCTGATTAGCATGCCTAATGATATAACTTCATTATCATCAAGATGTCTCCAGTGTCGTGCAGTTTAACGTAACATCTCAGAGCGGGAAAATGCTGACCGTAGGAGAGACTTTTAGAGCCTCGTGTGATGTGGGCGGGTACACACCAATAGACCTTATAACCAACCTACAGGTTCACTGGAAATCCGAGAATGGCGACATATGTCTATATGGAGAGAAAACAAAGGATGCTCCAGAAAAATATGTCTGTTCCTCCATTTCCGGCCAGGGAATTAGTAGTTTTGTCCTTGCAGTACCAGGTATTGTGCAGCATGTATATACTCTAGTTTGCTTCTGATTTAAGAGAAACTTGTAATACTAAGTTACTGCATCAACAGAAACAACTGAATTTCTTTGTAGACGTATCCATGGAAGACAGCGGTAATTATACTTGTGAAGTCGAGGAGAAGAAGACATCGTCAGCAATGAAGTCTTCAGTAGAACTTCAAGTCATAGGTTGGTTGACTGATGAAACCTTCGGTAGACCTTCAGTTTGTAGATTGGTTGACTAATGAAACCTTCGGTAGACCTTCAGGTTGTAGGTTGGTTGACTAATGAAACCTTCGGTAGACCTTCAGGTTATAGGTTGTTTGACTAATGAAACCTTCGGTAGAACTTCAGACTGTAGGTTGGTTGACTAATGAAACCTTTGGTAAAATTTCAAGTTGTAAAAATATGTAACTTGGTTGACAGTGAAACCTTCGGTAGATTTTCTGGTTGTAGACACAAGCATGCAATTATATCGCATAAGTTCGAATTTAATATTCAAGAGTAAAGGTATAGAACTCTAAATAAAAGGTACCCAATAAATCAATTCGGAAAAATGCCTATTATTTTTGGTCGACGTTTAGCTGGGCCCTGGCACTATACCACTAAACAAAATGTTTGATCATTGCAACAAGGCTGAAGTCATTACATACATGTAGAATGGGCAGCATTATATATCATTTCTAAGTTGAATTTCTTACCCCAATTCATAAACTGAAGTCCGTAATAGCTCCAAGTGACTGAAATTTGTAAATCCGTCAGCACTTTCACTTACCACAGCCATTTTGACGGGTGCCACTAACTACCCAAATTAACATCATTATCATAAATCGTCTAACACCTGTGTTAATATGGTTTGGATAAAAATAGACATAATAAAACATTTGTATCTTTATAAAGACTTGTTATTAGCATAATCTATGTACTATAATGAATTAATATTGATAAAAATTAGTATTTGAGTCACTAAATCGCTATGGGTCCTTTCATCCTTTTTGGGTAATTAGTTGTACCGGTCAAAATGGCTGTGGTAAGTGAATACTGTACATTCTATGTAAATAGATTGTTGCAATGCGCAAACATTATGTTTAGTGGTATAGTGCCAGGGCCCAGCTAAAAGTCGACCAAACAATAGACATTTTTCCGAATTCATTTCTGCATATCTTGGGAAGCATACGGAATCTGGGGATGAACGTTGGTAGTAATGTAGATTGATTGTGTATGAATATATTAGAATACAAAGTATAATTTTACATCAATTGGTTTATTGTTTTTACATCGGCTAACTTGGGTACCCTATATTTAGAGTGACATAAGCGATACAATTGCCTGTGGTTGTAGGTTGGTTAACAATGAAACTCTTGGTAGACCTTCAGATGATACATTCTTTGACAATGAAACTTTGCAATTGGTTATATAGTATTCATATATCGGCGGTCCTCGTTATTGATTTTGTAACATATATTTAGTGGTGGTGTGCACGACTGTGAATGAATGAGATCCATTAATGACATTCTATGGCCTGTTAATTAGTCCCGGTGCTAATAGAGATCGGTTTGAAGTGGGAATGACAAGTTGATCACAATGAGCTCCCTTGATGCGGCAGTAACTGAGACGTACTTCCATATACAATAGTATATATCTGCTGAACGAGATGAAAAATGTTGAATCGGGTCCAGTTGAGAATAGTAGTTAGTATCCGGCGCGCCCTCGCGTCCATCGTGGTCATTGTTTACCAGTAGAATTTTTGCTGTGGTAATAAACATTCAAGTGAGGTTGATTTCCTTAACTTTTAGCTTTATCGCTTGTTTTCTAAGTCAACAAACTGATGACACTTTGTATCTTTTAGCTATTATATTTTGATAAAGATATGTATTTTGACCTAAATTGCTTATATGTATATGAGAAATCACAATTTTATGTGCGAGGATTCAGACACTGTGTGTATATCCTCTCACATGGAATTAAAATAATCATTTGTCGTAAAAATAGAAACCACTGCACGACGGTGGTCTCCACTTTTATGACAAATAATTATTTGCTAAAGAAACCAAACTAGAGTCCCTCCCCAGCGTCTTATATTAATCAGCCGTCAGGCTTTTATCAATTATTATGTACATAATTCAATATACATGTGTACTCAAATTGTTGATAAAAAAAATTTTGATATACAAATGTATGTGTTCTGCGTATAGTCAGTTTTGAAATCGAGGCAAGCTACTGACAAACAAGTTGATGATACAGGGGTTTCAACAGTCTCGATTGAAGTAAGCATTTCGCAAATTCTATGGTCGTTATAACGATCTAGTTCGTCAATACAACCTATCATTGAGTCAATGCTGTCTGACGTGTTTCATACAGATTGTTAGGCAGTTCTTGACACACTGATTTTGACTACGGATAACTCTGTTTACCTGATCAATATATAGGGCTCACAGCAGGTGTGGCTGGTCGACAGGGGATGCCTACTCCTCCTAGGCACCTGATCCCACCTCTGGTGTGTCCAGGGGTTCGTGTTTCCCAACTATGAGTTATGAGATTGATCACTGTTCGTTATCTTCACCTTAACTCTGCCCCCACCCCCCACCCCTCGCTCCTCCAACATAACTGCTCCAAATGCCATAGTAAATGCAAGACCCTGGTATGACTGGTACTTAATACATTCGGAAGTGTGCGATATAATTTCAGATAAATCTGGTGTGTCTGCTGTTTATGAGAATGAATATAAATTATACATTGAAGTACAGTTCGTTGGAATAAATCCATGTTAAACCACAGGCGTTGGGGCATGGATCTTGCACCTTCCCCAACTTTTTTTTCCTGACCTGGTATCGACACATTTTTTTTACACCTATGTTTTGAAAAGATGCATTAAAGATTATTTAAAAAAAAAAAAAAATATTTTTCGTCTCTGTTATGTATGAGTAAAGTCTCGTTATCGTTCCTTGCTGAAAACATGATTTTTACTAAAACGTAACAAAGATGAAAAAGAGGGTGTTGCACCGAAGCGGGAATTTCCCTAATCAAAGCTCCGTGCCAGCATTCGTGACGTATAACTGACCGTCATTCATATTTATACTCTGCGCGTATTTACCATTTAAATACCAGGATTCCCTAGTACTAGGAACAAGCCTACTACATTTTATGTGTCAATACATTATACATGCAGTTTAACGATAATTTTTTAAATCGTAAAAATTAAATTGTCTTCTCTTTTTCCCTGAATATCAGATACAATGTTTACGGTTACATGTTACGAGTGTATCAAATCAGTATTTAATATTCTATACTACTACAGTCCAAAAGCTCTTATACTCGTATGTATTATTTTCTACAACCAGCAATTGCCAACTGTACATGACCCTGGCCACAAAACAAAATATCGGAAGTTTACTACGCATTAATAAAGTTCAACATTATTCGAAGTACATGCACCTGTAAAAATTGATTCAACATAGAAATTTGCTACTGGAATACATATAAACTTAAAATGTTTAACGGTTATTTACCTTGTTTGGCCTTAAAGTTTTACGTCCAAAGCTTTGAAAAGTTCACAACGGTTTTTCGTAAAAGGCACCATGCCTTTGTCAACAACTTTCATTCAGAAAAAAACATACAAGTTCTCGTTAGCAGCCTTGACTATTAAAACACAGGAAATGCATGCTGTATTCGGCGTGTTTGTTAAGAGTCCTATTCACAAACTAAACAGTGTCCAGGTTGAAAGTTTATTTCAAACTTGGCGCATGGTAATAAACAGAGATTTGACATGAAGCATTTATAAAACCTGGAAGCATGTTTCAATTAAGAAAAAAAAAATCTAGATGGAAAACGTAATATGAACCAAAAAAAATAAATGTGTTCATGAGAGAGTCGAACCCGGTCGTTTTAAAAATTGAAACATCTTTACATATAAGAGTCGACGACCTTATCCACTGAACCACGCAGTAGACCATACATTACCTAGGAAAATTAACGTACAGGTGAAGTTGAAAATAATACCAGTGAAGTCGTTTCGATTTTTTGATTTACAAAAAAAAAAAATAAAAAAAAAATGCCCTCGTGAAACAAAATTTCAAAGCGACAGTTTTATGCAGGAAAACTCGAAGAACATGTTCATGCTAAATTTATTTTGTTTCACGGAGGCAGTTTTTCTGAAATTCGGATATACCCCTCCATTTTAATGCTAAAAATCATATTTATCGCTTATTGCTTGATTTAAACTCGAAGTATTTTGTCTAATTTCGTCAATACATGTCATTTAAACTTATTTTAAAAAAAAATTGAATCAAGACATACGTTCCAATTGGTTTTATCATATATTTGAATAACTTAAATTTTTCGATCTTTCATGCAACACCTTTTGGGAAATTAACATGAGACGTGCAACACCTTCTTTCATAAGTAAAGAAAAAAGTGTGTAGATCCCGGATCAGAGAAAAAAAAATTAAGATGGGGTGTGTGTGGAATGATCCAGCTACCCCTATGTGACCCCCATCACGTGCAACTTCTAGTTGTATTCCGCTCCTCATAATTTTTCCGAAGAAAATTTATCGCTTATTTTCAATCGTACCCTGTAAATGGCTTAATGGAGAGAAGAGAGAGAGGGTCTACATATTGTATGCATTAAATGAGTAAAATCTACATTGTATTTGTTTTCAGAGCTAACAACTGTGACAGGTAAGCTATGTGTAAGTCTACATATTGTATAAATGTCTGCATATTACAGAGTAGTGTTCTGTAGTACAAAATAATGTCAAGAAAAAAATCATGCCGCGGTCATTATTCTGCGATATACTTTTATACGTAATAACTGATTATGGGGAAATTGATACATATCTCACTTGCACTTGATGTTTTGCTAATACAGCAATAAAGTTGATAACGGATAATTCAACTTTATTATCATAAATCAATCAATATATTTGTAGAAGAAATCCATAAATGACTGCAGAACATTTGTCATTCGGTATAAATCAATCGTCTTGCGGCGAGATTTGCATACGTAAATGTTTCGTATTGCAGAGGAACATAATGAAATTTACTTACACAAGTTTATTTAAACAGTGACCTTTGGAACCAGGACAGAATCACAATAGAGGTTAAAAATTTACATATAGATCCACAGAGTCAAAAAGCAATTATGAAGACAAGAGCAGCATGCGCTCAATATGCACGAATCCACGCGTAGCGTAACCCGCTGAAATTGGGGATACCACAACTTTAGATTAAACATGCACATGTATACACAGTGTTGATTCAAACTTTATTATACCAGCATGGGGCCATTAAAGAGTTTATCTAGATGTTCGTAAATCAAGAAGAAAATGTAACTTGCCAGGTGAGAGATGTGGTCCATGGGCCTCTAGCTTGTCACAAGTTTTGGTTGTTACGTTGTGATTCAGTGCGAGCGAACATCGTCTTAATTAAAGTATTTACAAATACTGATGTAAGTACTAATATGCAAATATTACTTTATGTAAGTTGATTGATGTATATTATTTAACGTTCCTGAATTTCCACTCATATCGAGACATTACTATTGCCGGTATTTAGGCACACAGGCACCTGAAGTGTGGATAGCTTGTATAGATCTTATGTACATACCCCCCCCCCCTTCTAAAAAGAATTTTTTATACAGAAACAATAATTTATCCAAAATATGTTATTTCCCCACCGATCACCCTCATAAGTCGTTCTGAATAGTCAGTTTGTACCTTGTGTAAGCTTTAGAGATGATCACTTGGGAGATACTAATGTAGTACGTATAGAGCAGAAGTGGACGACTCTGTGGTGTCTTTTATTTCGACTTCACTGGGATATATATCAAATCGACATATGAATGAAAATCATTATTGTTTATAGATAAAACGTCGTCGATATATCTAATTGTCGAATTGAAGTCCACAGCAAGAGATTTTTTCTTCTCACGTAGAAGTTCTTGAATAAATTCTGCTTCATAGGAATATAAAAACAGGTCAGCTAACAAGGGAGCACGATTCGTGCCCTTGGGGATTCCAACAGACTGTTGGAAGACCTGATCACTAAATACCACGAAGATATTGTCAATGAGGAACTCTAGCATATTTTTTATTTTAACTTCAGAGTACCTGTGCGTGGAATCAGAGTGGCGTTTAACAAAGTAATTTTTTGGATGACTGATCACTAGATATGAATATTTTCTGTTTCCATTTTTGTTGAAGAAGCAACTGTCTATGATGTCAAAAAGTCTAGTCTTTAATTCATCGTGAGGAATGGTCGTGTAAAGTGTTGGAAAGTCCTACGTTTGAGAAAAGTTTTGCGATTTCAAGTTTACTAAAAGTTCTTTAGAATTATTTTAGAATATACATGTACATTTGATTTACACCACTTCTGGCATATGTAGTCGCACAGTACGTTTTAAGTTTCTCCTTCACAGTTGTTAATATTTTCGTGAGGAGCAAAGATAGGGGCTTGGTAGAACATTTACTTTATCCAGTATGCAAGTCATCTTCGCAAGCCAAGTGTCCGATTCGCTTACTCTCATCGGAAGATGAGAGTAAGCGAATCGGACACTTGGCTTGCGAAGATGTATGTAAGTAATGTATGTATGTAAGTACTGATATACAAATCTTACTGTATGTAAGTACTGATATACAAATCTTACTGTATATAAGTACTGATATGCAAATCTTGCTGTAAGTTTAAGCCATTTTACCATTTATTCGTGAAATAAGATACTTCTCAAATTGAAAGACATATCTTATCTTGAAAAGATAACTCTTTGGAAAAATATCTCTTTAAGTAGAGATATATTTCATCTTATTAGACAGATATCTTTCACATTATAAAAATATCTTTCATTGAGAGAAATATCTTGCACATTCATCAACTGTTTTTGCACGTTTTTACTATGGCCACAAGCAAAGAACGAGAAATTGAAATCCTCTTGATTTTCATGTCTAATATTTTTTTCTGTTGAAGTGTGGTTGTAATGTGTTAAGGTGACCACATCCAGGCGCGTAGCCAGACAGAAAATGAAGTGTACGCAAAGTAAGGCAGGGGGTCTGGGGTTTTATTGATTACAATCACCAATTTTTTTTAGTATACAACGGGTTTTTTGGCTGTCAATTTTCGAAACAAACGAATTCAAACAAGACAAAAAGAATCACAGATTTGTTTTAGGAAGCTTGATATTACCAAATCACCAAATGTTAAATTGACACTTGCTTTACGAACTGCGTTGACTTATTTTTTAGTTGTTGCCGACAGGTGTATGAGTATAGACACACATGGTATATATTGCTAATAACAAAGGGTATTCCAAATCCGTCTACTTAATGAACATAAATGATGTACATTAAAATCGATTCGACATTTGCTGGACCAGGTATTAATAAGGGAATTATGGATACGTGTTCAACACAGACCTGTAATAATTCTGGTATAATAAAATACACTCAAAGTGCTAGTCCGAAATATCTGACGTTTTCCTGGATTTTTTATGATTTTGATATTTACCGTGCCAGGAAAACGTCAGAACCGGCGCCATTACGTAAACTGGAAATTCGCCGTCTGCACCTGGAGGCGGCATTCTCGGGCCGATTTTAAATACTTGCGAGCCGAATTTAATGTTAAAGTCATAATTAATCAATAAAACGATGCTTTTTGTACTAACTAATATCGATTAAAAGAAAATATCACTCCGAAATTCGATAACATAAGCACACAATTGTAGTCAACCGAATTTTCGCTGTCATTTGAGCGAACGAGTCACGTGACTCAAAACTGTTAAAATGTTTTCATGAGGCTGTTTATGTTATTAAAGAACTCATAAAATCGATATTAGTAAGTACAAGAAGCATCGTTTTATTGATTAATTATGACTTTAACATTAAATTCGGCTTTTTAGGGATTTGAAATTCAAGAAGCTTTTTAAATTGGATTGAATAGACATGATGATTGGAGTTAATCATAAATCGGAAATACATAGCGCAAAGTTACACTTAAAAATGTAAAAATAATTTCTCTCTGTTTTTTGTTTTTTTAGCAAATGTGTACGCAGTTGCGTACTTGCGTATAGGCAGCTACGCGCCTGACATCAATGCCGCCTATGGCTTCATATAAGTTACTAATTTTACACACATTTTTATAGTAGTAAAGTGTAAAATACATGCATGAAGAGATAGAAAATGGCCGGACAAGTGCGTTGTGTTTCTGAAAAAAGATGGAAATCATAGCACATGTATTTACACAGCGTAGCTTAATACTGCTAGCTGCAATAAATCCCATAATTTCTGTATTTACTATCACTTTTTTATTTATAGAAAGAGAAATGGCTACCACTCCCATCACTCATGTCGATGAAACAACAGGCTCCTCTACAGGACGTGCCCACACGTTCCCTCTACCTGTTCTTATATACCTATCATCATTTCTTGTATACCACATGTAATATTTCTATGTTGCACTCTCATATTAATTGATATTGATGTCATTTGTCCATGAATTATAAGATTATTGAGTAATAAAAATAGTTAAATGTGTTATTCTTTGGAATAATTTTTGGTATGGTAGTGCATTATTCTAGAAATGAGGTATGCAAGGAACAATCTACGAGAACGCCCAGTGTACGTTCCGTGAAATTAACAGAACTGTCAATCAAAGCGGAAGAAATTGCACGGTGATGTTGTTTGTTGTGAATACATGTGCATACAGTACACACATACACAGCATGCCTGCAGTAGCCTGTTATTGTCACAAAGAACATTACAATGTGTCCTTGATTTTGTTTTTACAAAATACTTATTGTTTGTCATATTTTTTTTTTTTATACTTAAGGTAACTCCATACTCGCAGTATTATCTGATACAAGTTTACAATGTGTATGTATTTCCATTCCTTAAAGTTAAAACTAACAAATTATCAAATAAAATATATAGGTCATCACACTTTTTAAGATTCGAGACGTACATAAACAGAATCATATATCACCATCAGAAAATTGCGATTTTCCTAAAACAGCGTTATTGAAATTCCATACAAACTGGTTATGACGGTATAGTAGCATTTATAACAATTTCATGAAACGGTATCTTCACAAAAATATACAAAATGTCTGTAAAAAATAAAGGAAATCCATCGCATAATAGACTTGATAAAGAAATCAATAGAAACAGAGTTATCACCCTTGGATTCAATATTTTGAAACGTATCATTGATCTATAACTTAAGACTTTTGAAGTATTTCATTTTGAACAAGATTTTTTTTACAATAACTATAGGAAAAGACACCTTCCTATCATGCATGAATCTATATAAATCATTGATTTTGCAAAATCTGATGACATCACAGTAGGGTGGAATTACTTTAAAGCTGGTGATGTCTCAATGCGAGTGGGAAAAAAATCAAGTGAAGGTAGTGAGTGAAAATGAACATAAATACCATAAAGAATACAAAATTGAGAGTTGGGCAAACACGGAGTCCTGGGCATACCACAGGTGGGGACATAGGTATAGGAGTAAGCATTCATTCCTGACCGGTCACACCACCCGTGAGCCCCAATACCTTGATCAGATAAACGGAGTAATTAGTATGTACATACGAACGGCCTAACAATTGGTATGAAACACGTCAGGTAGCAGCTTGCCTCGATTTAAAAATTGATCATGCAGAACATGCTCTTGCATATCGAATCAATTGAGAGATATAAATACCTTATGCAGGTGATAATGGAATATTGCTATAAAAATAGCGGAATTTACTATAGAGGAGCTGAAGTCATCCCGTTTGTCATACGGTTGCAAGTTGTTTTGCGTTGACGTTTGTGTTCAATAAAATCTCCTTATATGAAGCAGATGGAATACGGTGTGGTGTTTCTTATTTGGAGTTTACTAATTGGTTGTACATTAATCCGAGACTCCTCCGACTCTTATCTCCACTTTTATATTGTAACATGTGTTAAAATGTTCAATTGTTAACGCACGATAACGGACGCAGACCATTTGCAATAGGTTACCAGAGTTTACTTTCCATTCGTGGTCTGCGACGATGCTGCGTCCTCAATTTGCATGAAAAGTGAAGATCAACCTCATAAAAATACAAAATTAAGAATGGGGCAAACATGGACCCCTGGACACACGTGTCAGAGGTTGGATCAGGTGTTTTGGAGGAGTAAATATCCCCCGTTGATCGGTCATACCCGCCTCGAGCCCTCCATCTTGATCAGGTAAACAGCAATCTGTAGTCATGCACACTGTAGATCTGGTGGCATCTAAAGATCATTCCATGACAGACCCCAAATTAGTTCAGTAACAAAAACTTAACAAAACTCCGGAGACAAGAAAGGAGAAGCTTAACAAAACTCCGGAGACAAGAAAGGAGTATTTCTCATCTAAAGCACATGAAAGGTGAAGATAACGAACAGTGACCAATCTCTTAACTCCTGTAAGCAATACAAAATAGATGGGCAAACACGGACCCCTGGACACACCAGAGGTGGGATCAGGTGCCTAAAAGGAGTAAGCATCCCCTGTCGACCGGTCCAATATCCTATGCTATGGAGGAAAATCAAACCTGGGTTAATGAATTGTACGTTGAAAAACTGTTACTTTAGGAAAATTACTTTAAAAAAAAAACCTCATTGTAGGTAGAAAAACAAACTGCAGTCATTTACAGATCGTGATTATAGGTATACATGTATATGCTCCAATTTTTTTTTGGGGGGGGGGGGGGGGGATATAAATACAAGTTAACAGTATTCTGTAAATAAAATGGGATGGGGGCTTGACATATGTCTTTATTTGTTTAAACTTCCATTTATTTAAGCGAATTTGATACATCGATTAGATATAATCATTCCAGAGATGTTGCAGATTTTACGTAACAACACCATTATTCACTTTCTTGTGAGATGATAATTCGGGAAATTTTCAACTGGGACTGGGTCCTTTTATCGGACCCGCATGCAAGGATATCAGTTAAGGTCGCGTAGGACTCTTGCCATCCATTTTCACTGTTCGGACAAACTTCAAAACTTATGCCATTATCTGTACAGTGTAGTTGTTTGTCATACAAGTTTAGTTCAAATCCCAACCCACAGGCTTTAACCAACCATGTGCGTCTCTAGTTATAAGAAATAAATATCATAATCTAAAATAAAATGATCAGATCATTTGGGTGAAGCAAGAGTCCTACAATATAGGTATTACTTCTCCAATTGATATCAAATCAAGTAACCAACAGTGCATACTGAAACCATGAAATGAACAAGACCAGCAAGAACTCAAAATGTTTTTAAAAATTTTATCGTATATATATCATTATATACCTTAAATTGCACCTCTGACAATTCGCCAACAATACATGCTATATTTAAGAACAGTCCCCCTTGGTTTGTATCACAGTTATACCCATAGTCTTATCACAATATCATTATTTGCCATGTCCTCTAATAAATACCGACATCAACATTGCTATAAGACTAAGAGATTGCTGTCACATTAGGAAACCAGCAGAATCCAAATATTGCTCACTTTCAAATCTTCACAAGTACATTTTATCAATTTCCAGTTTTGAATATCTTGAAACTTGGGTGTTTTGAGTCTTTCTGTATGGGTGGCATGTTCACTGAAAAACAAAACAATGAAATTATATTTTCGTCCAAAGTGATCATTTATTGAATGCTTGGGCTAGATTGCATGTTGGGTACATATAGTATTTTTTTTTGAAAATGATTAAAATCAATATATGCAACCAGGGGTGCATGAGCCGAGTTGCATGGGATACATTGTAAAGTCAGGAATGATGTGGCATATTTATAATTGTGAATATTCAGATTTAAACTTTTAGAGTTATCATGCAGATCCAGATATTTCTAAAATTTTCAATCTTTTTTCAGGACTGTGACCTTGACCTTTTTTCTCCAAAATCAATAGGGGCCTTGCTTTGCTGGTATCCAACAATAAATACAAGTTTCATTTGATTCAAATTAATTTTTTTTTTCGATTTATCCTCCTGAAACCAACATTTTTTTGAATTTTAAATCTATTTTCGGTCACTGTGACCTTGACCTTTGACCTATTTTCTCCAAAATCAATAGGGGTCTTCCTTACATGGTACATAATATCTTTAAGTATCATTTGATTCGGATTTAAACTTTCTGAGTTATCATCCGGAAACCAAATTTTTCTGAAATTTTCATTCTATTTTCAGTCACTGTGACCTCTGACCATTTTTCTCCAAAATCAATAGGGGTCTTCCTTACCTGGTACCCAACAATATATCAAAGTTTCATTTGATTAGATTGTAAACTTTTCGAGTTATCATCCGGAAACCAATTGTTGACGCCCAACCACCCGCACGCATCACCAAATCAATAGCCGAGTTCAACTTTGTTGCAACTCGGCTAAAAACACCCTGCCCTAACTTCTTAAATTATCTCCCCATGGAAGGAGATATGATTTTTCAATTGATTAGAGTGAATCCTCTTTATCAAAGCAAGCTTTGTATTAATTTTAGTTAACAAGAGTACTGCAAACGGTACATAATACGCCCATGAAATGCTTACATAGGGTGTTTTTCTTGTGCTATAATTTGTATAACTTTGCTTCAGGTAGTATCAGCCTCATGAGGCTGTGACAAACTTTCATATGAACAAAGGGTCTTAGCTTAAAAATCGAGATTTCTTCAAAATGGACCAAGTTCAACAACCTGTAATTTTTTCAAAAATGGAAGAAAATAAAAATCCTTCCCCAGATGTACGTCTAAAATACCCATACCAACACGACACAAAATAAGATGGTCCTCACTTGAAAACTGTGGGAAAAGTTGGGCGGACAAATTATCTACCCTCCATAGAATATTAATTTCCAAATAGACTAAGTTCAACAACCTGTAAATTTCTCAAAAATTGTAAAAAATCAAAATCCATGTAACATGCACATCTTCAGTACCCATACAAACACTCCACAAAACAAGAAGGCTCTCACTTGAAAACTGTGGGAGGAGTAGGGCGGACAAATTATGTACCCTCCATATAATAATTATTTCCAAATAAAGGGGCAAAACTCCTGGAAAAAAGGTCGAAATGGATCAAAATTGCAGTATGATCTAGAGTGACCCACAAAGAAGCTACACAGCAAGTTTCAGCATGATATGTAAAAGGGAAATGAAATTATAAAGAGAAAACCCCGAACGGACGGACAGACATCGCTGTACCATAATACGTCCCGTCTAAAGACGGGCGTATAAAAATGATCTAGGTATTATTCAGAAGTCGAAAATGTGAAAAGCTTAGAGAGATTTGATCCGAAAAACTTGGGTGTGTTACAAAACTTCACACATCATTCATTATCCAGAAAGTAATAAAACATTAAAGTCTTACATATTTGATTTCTTCGATTCCATCCTTTAAAAACAACATGTATGGGGTGATTCCGTCCTCTCTGTAGTCCAGAAGAGCTACATGTCCATCTGGATTCTGGCTCTCACCTACGAAAGTATCACAACTGAATAAAAAAAAAAAAGTACATGTGCAATAAAAAGCTCACTTCCATAGTATGACCATGGGTTCCTTGTTCTACAGCCACATTACTGGTGAGGGTCCTGGTAGCACTCCAAATGAATGTTAACAGTTTATAAACATCGTATATCAGAGTTATCTTATAACAGCTCTATAAATACCTCCATTGTTTGTACGTATAGGTGTAAACTTTATCTGTGACCCTCGCTTTTTATTTTTTGCATTACTTAATTGAAGTCATAAAAATTGTTTAGCGTTTTAATTCATGACTGCATAGAATTTTTTTTTTTTTAAAAAGATGCCACTATATTCACCATTTCTTATTTATCTCCCCTTTACCAAAAGATTCTTTACGACAAATTTGATTGAAATCAGCCCAGTGGTTCTGGAAAAGAAGTCAATAATGTGTGAAGTTTACAGACAATCGGAATGACAAACAAAAAGGTGATCAGAAAGGTTCACCCGAGCTTATATCTCATGTGAGCTAATAAATCAATAACCAGTTATACTGCAATTTCATTAAGTTCTATAATTTTTTTTAACTCGGTTTCTTGTACTAGACAACACAATGGATCCCTCCAATCATGAAAGGTCTATAGTGTCAACCTAGTCCTTCCTGTTCCACCGTATGCGACCATTATCCTGTCATGAATACTGGCTATTAGATGGTGGTGTTTATATTGCTGAGCGTCTGACAAAGGAACAATCCCTACCTATTAATTCTATTTCTTAAGTTTGACATGGTCATGGCATGA
The DNA here is from genome assembly GCF_947568905.1 of Ostrea edulis. Classification (NCBI taxonomy): domain Eukaryota; kingdom Metazoa; phylum Mollusca; class Bivalvia; order Ostreida; family Ostreidae; genus Ostrea; species Ostrea edulis. The sequence goes on along the minus strand of NC_079172.1, from coordinate 22,488,523 downwards.
GCAGGGATCAAACTCATGACCTCCCAGTTATGAAGCGAATGCTCTACCACTGACCTACGGCAACCCTAGCCATTAGATACTGTGATCTCCTATTGTGGCCCTAACCTACCTCCAGCAGCCATGATTTTAACAAACTTGAATCTACACCATGTCCGGCAGCTTCCATGTAAATTTGAACTTTTCTGGTGCAATGGTTTTTGAGAGGAAGAGTTTTAAATGACCCCACCCTATATTCATGATTATCTCCCCTTCCGAATTTGTACCAAGTTTGCTTGAAATTAGTCCAGTGGTTCTGGAGAAGATAAAAATGTGAAAAGTTTACAGAGCTTCCAGCTTAGGTGAGCTAAAAATGCAAAATTTGACAAACTCTCATGTAGTATACATCTTGAATCAGTCACTAAAACAATTTAAAAGCATCACTGAATTTTTGTTTTATGACCTTGATCTTTTAAGATCTTAAGAGACAATACATTTGAGTCTTTCGTGGCATCTTTGTAGAAGATGTTATGACAATACAATCCTTACATTAAAAGCAGTTTTATTACCCCCAAAAAATTTCTCCTATGTTAAACAGGGCTGAAATGGTTCACCAAAATATCAATTCTGTTCAATTGTTGAGCATCAATTTCAATGTTTGATTCACATTGCAGATCTTTGGTTTTATTACTTTTTTTAAAATTTAGTTTGCTAAAATACATTGAGCTCAAGCTGTGTTAATTTTTACATGCCATTTTACATATCTTATGCCATTTAATTTCATTTAATTATGTTTTAATTATATAAGATGCTATATAAATTTTATTATATCATGCATAAGGGACAAAATGGCCTCTGAAAAAGTTCAGACTGTTGTTGGATGCGAGTCTGATGAAAACAAAAGTGAACTTAAAAACAGTAAACAGAGCACATCGCCATCTCACCAAAGCAATGGAAACATTTTACTTATAAATTTGTAACTGAATCTTTGCAATTTAACTTTTTCTGCACATTATTTGTTACTCTATAAAATGCATTGTATTGGAAATATTGAATCATGGCATAAGTATTGCAATACATATCATTTAAACCACTTTCAAGGGGCACATTGTTCAGACCAAATGTTAAAACTGGAATTGCATCATTGATGTATTCCAACTGTCTGAAAAGAAACTTCAGCACTCCTTTTTAGCCTTTGAACACACAGTACTAGATCGTAAGTATATGAGAAATTTATTGTAGATTACTTTTGATAGATATACTTACCAAAGAAAAATTTAAAGTTTTTGAAGTTTCCTAAGACCTCTTTTATACAGACTGGTGCTTATACTTACCAAGGAAAAATTCAAAGTTTTTAAAGTTTCCTAAGACCTCTTTTATACAGGTTGATGCTTATACTTATCAAGGAAAAATTCAAAGTTTTTAAAGTTTCCTAAGACCTCTTTTATACAGGTTGGTGCTTATACTTACCAAGGAAAAATTCAAAGTTTTTAAAGTTTCCTAAGACCTCTTTTATACAGGCTGGTGCTTTCTTGACAAATGCATCTGCAGCTTCCTGTCCCTTTACCTCTGTAATTTTAGCCTTGAGTCTACAAAACAAAACAAATGACCACTACTCGGATCGAATAACACATGCGAGTTTACCTCTGTGATTTTAGCCTTTTGTCCATAATCATCATCTGATACTTTGTCAGATAGATAAAGATCTAACCAGTATGACATGTGCTGAATCGATCAAGTGAGCACTTGAAATTACGGCAAAGAACAAATCTAAAAACCAAACCAAACGCATCTTCACAAGTCAAGGTTTATAGATTCGTCACCTTGCACTAACCCTTGACATCAGTCACCAGGGCTCGAAATTAACATATGCCCGTCAGTCTGTGACTGGTTAAAAGTATGGCGGACTGACTAACATTTGTTTTAGTCAGTCCAATGGGACTGGTTAATTTTCTAAAGCATCATTTTGGAAAATATACTTGTGAAATTTTATACACACATTTGGCATGCTTCAATCTGTAGATAACAGACAAATCTGATTCGTAAATATAAATCCCAAATTTAAGTGTTACAATATTGTCTGAGGCATATTGAGTTTAATTTCTGGAAAATTCTGTTGGACTGGTAAAATTTTCTGCGGACTGGTTGAAATTATGCCCCACAAGGTTCGAAATTAACTTTCTCAAGCACTAGTCTGTACGGACTAGTCACTATTGATGTTCACTAGTCCGCAAAGCATTTCACTAGTCCGTCCAGTATATCATATTAAATGATCTTCATTTTATTCAATAGTATTAATTAAACCAAACACATCACAGTTGCATGCAATTCAGTTTCTGACACCTACAGGAGAAAAAGACCACCATACTTTATTTTGCATTCAAGATCTTCCGAAGCATACAGTAACCACCAAGTTAATCCTTTTATAAACGTCCATAAGTGCGTTCGATATTGACGTTCCTGTTGTTTTCGTGCTCAGTTCTTAGAGTAACAGGAGTTTGAAATTTTATCAATAAAGTCAATAAAATTCACTCGATTGACCAAGCCATGAGCTATAGTGTTACGAGCTCCTGTGTTAGAGTAGCGAATGACGAGAACATGTGCGCACAAACGTGCTTGTTCTTAGATCACACTACTTGCAGTTCTTGCACCTTGAACCCGTTCTCGTGATGCGTACTCGGAGTTCAGAACCGGCAAGAATTTGTGCTTGTTCAAAGAACGGCGGTCTCGAACGCACTCCATGTGTTTGGAAGATCGGGATGTCATAGTCACGCAAACACTTAACCATGCAGGTAATCGACCATAAGTTTCAAACATCTAAGAGACTCGAACAAATCTTGCTAAAATCTTAACCAATTCAAGATTGATTTTCGTATTTTCACTAGTCCGTACGGACTAGCGCTATAGAGTGTTTACTAGTCCGAAACGTTTTTTACTAGTCTCAGACTTACGGACATGAGGTAATTTCGAACCCTGCCCCATCAGTCCGACTGGACTGGTGACATAAAAAGTTAGCTTCAAGCCCTGGTCACCATTCAAAAACGGCTTGAGACGGAGCATATGATTGGTTTGTAGCATGGAGCCAATCAGACAACAGTTTTTATAATTGGTTGAAAAGGAAACTAAACATGCATGATGCGGCATCGGCAACATGTTGTAAAATTTGTGACCGTGGATTGATTTTCGGAAATTTATTTTTTTAAAAGAGTCAATTAAATGAAGTTTTAGAATACCAGCCGCATGAAAACGATGGATTGTCCAAGTATGTTTGTCGATTGTGTTTCAACAAATTGAACAAGTTATTTAAAATTGACACAAATTGACAAATAGCTTCAACATTTAAGGGACGAAAATGTGAACTTTTAATTATGTTACATAAAAAATCAACACGCAATGTTCTTGATGTTAAGAAAAGTACCCCACAAAGACCATTGTTTACTTTGTTTTTGCTCTTACCAAACCTGCATCTTAAAGAAGGAATCTCATTGGATGATTTGATTTTAGCTTATTGCATCATCCTCTGTCCCAAACCCAGGTTTTGAATGGTGACTGATGTTAGTGCGAGGTAACGAATCAATAACCCTTGACTTTTCAAATTAACCAAATGTGTGTGTGTGTGTTAAAGATGGGTCAGTTGCGCGATGGCAAACAAACTAATTTTTAATTTTGGCCCAGTACTAAGCATTTTATTTTTTCATATCATGTCATAATCATGAATGCAATCCTTGCTTTTTTACCAGCAAGCTCAAAAACTGTTTTGACATCGGTGATCTTGCCGGTTGACTTGGGTAAAAACTGCACATGGCTTACTTTTGATTTAGATGTGGTCCCCAAAACGCTTTAAATCAAGCTTGTAGATAACTCTCCGAAAAGTGTTTGGTCACTAAAATATACGATTACTGAACCCAATACAATTATGACCATTCCTTTTCTCGGAAACTACTCGCCATGTGGGCGAGCGAGACAATAAATTTAAGATTCCCCCACAAAATTTTACTCGCAATTGGCGAGTGCTAAGTTTAAACCCCGATAACTCGTAAATGTTTCATACTGCCTCAAATTACGATGCCATTGCAGTTTGTTGGACATTTTTTGATAGTATTTGGCATCGGAAGTGGTACTATTTATTGATACCAGTAATATAAAGAAAAATAACAATGTTGGCATTTTTTCTAAGGAGAACTTTTCATATCCAATAAGTTCTATATTCCTGGCAACTTTGTTATTAATTATAAAGAAACTCTCTCTCCTATTGCAAAACTTACGCCTTCATATAGTCTTTGATGTATGACTGGTAGCTTTTCTTGTCAAATTGTGTGGGTTGTAAGTTTGAGGCTAGAACGATATTACATCCGGACACCTTGTTACCGGAGTCATCCACACCTTCATCCCCTTCTCCACCTTCCGCTGAGGGGTTGGCTCCGATGTCGATGTTGCCAGCTCCTTTATCCAGAGTCACCGTCTACAGTAGACAAACACAAAATCGTATTCTGATGTTCTTCTTCCTGAAGCTCATTCATTTTACTATACACATAGAGTTCTTCACCAGGCTGTAAATAAGTGCTTGCCCATTCATCAATGGGACTACAGAGCCTCTGTGAGCTCTTAGACATCTAATTCTGATCACCCACTTGGTAAAATTCCATATGTAATTTCCCCCCATTTTAGTTTTTATTTGCCGTAAATCGAAGATTTTTATAAGGGGTTGATCTATACAGTAGCTCCTCTTTAATCTGTCCCAATATTTTCTCAGAAAGCTACAGTTATGCAGCTAATTTCAGGCCAAATTAATGACCCCATATGATTAAAAAAAATTCTCTAAAAACAAATAATATATATGTTTGTGTGTAAAATAACTTATATGTGCATTATTTTCAGCATTATGCCCCCAACTGATTACTGTTGTTCATTCTCATCAATTAAAGTTTTTAATAAATTGCAGTGAAACTGAAATTTGCATCTGTAGTAATTGCCCAAAGCAGACTTTTCAGTTCACATGGGAATTCAATGAATGCTAGGAGACATATTTGGACACAAGTATAGTGAGAAAATATGTTTGGACTATGTTAAAGGGACTGATTCACGATTTTACCCAAACTTTTGTTTTCACTTTTAATGATCAAAATCTACTGTCTAATGTGTTTGAAAAATTTCACATGAAAATCAATGTTATACATCATCACAGAAGCTCATTTTAGAGAGTTTATTATTTGTTTTGTAAACAAAGATTGGGGGGGGGGGGGGGGGGGGGGAACCCACTGTACAATAATGACTAGGTTTCCCCAATTTCATCAAAATGTTGACAATTTTCCCCAATTCGAAAGCCACAGGACCCTTTTGAAAAGTGTTAAAAAATCACTGCCCTTATACATCATCATGAACATGAGAGTTAATCTGATGCTGCAGATATTTTTACCCAAATGTCAGACTCTAAAAGACATGAGTCTACAGAAAGGTAGAAAAAGCGGAAGGGGGTGGGGGTCTAGGGGTCCAAAGAAAAATCATGTCTGCTCTAAATAGCCAGCTAGTTCACAGTTAATTTTACAATGCATTTAAATGATCAATGAATTTAATTCTAATCTATACATACTTTTCCCTCAACCTCGTAGAAGAAGTCATCCTTGATGGTGAATTGATATGAATCTGTGAAAAGCTCGTCTCCTGTAAATACAGTACAGTGCAAAAGTTATTTTATTGTCTTCAGGTGTGACATACTTCAATACATTTGTAATTATACCAAAATTATTTAAATGCATAGCACAATGTCACAATAGCCAACTTACTTTCAAACCAAATATATTTTTTTCCCCAAAAATGATGAAAATGAAAACCAATTTGTAACAAGTGCCCTTGAATTGCACCAAACTTGTAGTAATCCATTTTCACATAGTTTTTATAGTAAACATTAAACATAGTAATTTAGACATTTATTTACAGTGATTTTTTGGGGGGCCAAAATGCCACCAATATTCGGCTGTTTCCCCTCACTAAAATTAGCTATTTTTTCCCAATTATATATATATGTTTTCCCCAATTTTTATATCAAGGGAAATTAGGACATTTTAAAAAAAAGGTTACCGTATATTGCTGACAAAGAGTAAATACATTTTTTTCTTCAATTTTATTCTCCAAACCACTGCACATGCAAAAGGTTTTGTAAAGAATATGTAAAACAATAGAGGCATCCATGTAAGCAGATATACAGCGAAATATATAGTTTCCTGATACACATTAAGCCATATTGTTGACAATTTAGTTTGACCGCCATTATATGTAGGGTCAGGCTAATAACAGGACGTGGCCAACAGTATAGGGTTTTACTAAAATCCGAAAAATACAAACAGGAGAGACATTCAGGAAACTTGATTATTAATATAATATTTACAAGATTATGGGTACAAATACTGGTGAATTAATAATTTATTATTTTCTTTATGAAGTTAGACAATAAGTATTTCTTAGAAAAAGTAAATAATATCTATACAAGGTGTACTGACTTTCACTACATATTTAATGTTAAATAATGATTTATTTTATGATTTTAAATCAAATCTGAAATAAACCTCAAACAAAAAAATTGTTATTTGATTATTTTAAGCATCTTTACCATTTTAATTTACTATGAATGATTTTTCCCAATTTGAGGAAAATGTCGCTAATTTTTCCCAATTCAAAAGGAGGGGTGGTAGTTTGAAAAACAAAAAAAAAATCACTGATTTAGTATAATGAAACATAGAACACCAGTCTATGCAAAAGACATCAGACCTGAGTGTCCGATGTCTCAGTGTCTGGTTTTGAGCTATACTATTTTGACGTGGAGTCATTTAAATGTTTGTAATAAGTAAAAAATATCGCACAAATCTAAATATGTAAATGAATGTGATTAAAACCGCATAGTCCGTCTAAAAGTATTATGCGGCAGCGATCCCCGGTAAAAGAAAAGCTGTTAGGCCTACTAAAGATAAAATATCAATAGTATTACTCAGTCTTCACGAAAAACTGTGAAGCACAGGCCCTTCGGGCCTCCCAGTATAATAATATTGCAAGCCCAAACAATATTTTAATGGCCCAAAATGTTTTTTATAATTTGACCACTTGTCATTTGCAAGGTACAAGCATGTTCTACTGTAGGAAAATACATATCCAGATCACCATAGTTAAAGAACAACTGACATTATTATATCTTATTTTATTTTTCAACAGATGACATCAGAAGCTCATGTTCTACTGTGTTTTGTATACACCACTTACAAAACATTGTTTTCTCCTGAATTAAATCTCAGCAAAGGCCCACCCTTGGTCCAATGGGGCTTAACTCTTCGATTTCTTTTTCTCCTTGTACTAATAGTTTTTTTTATTTATTTATATCTGATGGTTGTGATTGTGAAATACGCTTGTGAGGTTTGGAATTTCAGACGAGCCCCCTCCCTACATGGGTTGAATATTATTTTACGTCCCTCTTGAAAAATATTTCACTCATATGGAGACGTTACCACTGCAGGTGAAGGGCTACATAATTTAGGCCTATGCTCGGCGCTTATGGCCATCGAGCAAGAAGGGATCTTTATCGTGCCACACCTGCTGTAACACAGGACCTCAGTTTTTGCCGTCTCATCCAAAGGACCGCCCCTATTAGTCGCCTCTTACAACAAGCAAGGGGGTACTGAGGACCTATTCTAACCCGAAACCCCACGGGAATCCCAACACGGACATTGGAAGTTAATGTAAATATATAGTATGTGCATGTATTTTTTATATATGCACATACTATATATTTACATTAACTTCCAGTGCCTGTGCCTCCCTATACTTCATAAAAAGCAGGATGGTTGATCATTTATCGATGCGAAATTTCATTGCTACATGCAAGTCATGACAAAGTCTGAGTCAATCTCACGCTCTATTTGTAATATATACAAAACATACAATAAAACATTTATAGGCCCTCCAGACTCCTGGGTTAAATATTTTTAGAAGCCCGATCCCGATTTTACTGGCCTCGGGCCACCGGTTAACGTCGAAGACTGATTACTATAGTATAATAAGATTTCCTTGGTTCTGCATTTTCATGTGTTTCACATTTTTACATTAGGTTTTTCGGTCTGACAAAATTTGGTTCGGTCCTGTGTGTTCATTGATTACACAGGACCGAATGTCCTGTGTGGTCCAAAAAACTTTCGCATAGACAGTGGATTTTTGGGTTTTCTTTTTTCTTTTACTTTTGAAAATAAGACTGTCACTTTTTTGGATATATGCAGGGTTTATAGGGATTTTAATGACTTGCAGAGAAAATATAGGAACCTTCAACTTTATACGAACTTATAGGAATAAATAGGAACTTGACACCCTGACATGTACAATTGAGTACTGTCGGAAATATCAACACCTTCCCTTAAATTGCTTAATCAAAGAACTTATGCAAGAACTGACTTTATCAGGTTGGGTACACTTCCCCATAGCGAGATATTTTCGCTAAAACGCAATTATCCCTCTCTAGCGAGAGTAAATATATCTAATAAAACCGAGAAAAACACCCGTGGAGTACATCTCTTCGTGTTTCACGTTAAAAGAAGAAAAAGTGCTAACATGTCTGATACTTTTGCAAATATATTAATCAAAACAAAAACACTCACAATGTATTTTGGATTTCAGACTGTTTCCCTCTTACGCAGCAACTTTGATATGCAATTTCTTGACTATGTTGTCAATTCCATAGAAACAATTCGCATCATGTTGAGTGTGTCGCACTTATTCAGCGTTGCACGGGATTTGCCATTATTTTTCAATAAAGACGCCACAACACCTGTTTAAGGTAATGTTTACTCTCCGTAAAGAGGGATAATTGCGTTTTAGTGAGAATATCTCACTATAGGGGAAGTGTTCCCAACCTGTTTATGAGTTTGACAAGGAAACGTGGAATGATGTGCTTCATGACATTTTGGTATCAGGCTTTGTTATCAATGGTAAGTTCATATTAAATATAATTCTGCTAGCCAAAATTTTTTTTTTACCTACCTACCTCAGAAACTTTGGGTCGGGAGAGGGGAAATGAACATATTTTTAAATAAGGTAAAACACCGAGAAAAGTCGGAGCAATGTTTTATGTTGGCTATTAAATGCTGTGTATCCAAACTAAGTTTCAGGTAAGGCAAGCGAAGTGTACTTAATTACTTTCTTATAATCATGGCTCGAAATTAACATATGCCCGTCAGTCTGTGACTGGTTAAAAGTCTGGCGGACTGACTGACATTTGTTTTAGTCAGTCCGATTGGACTGGTCAATTTTTTAAAACGTCATTTTGGAAATCATACTTATGTTGGCATTCCTCTGTAGATATCAGAAATATAAATCTCACACAAGTGTTACCAATACAATATTGTCTGAGACATATCAAGTTAAATTCCGTTACTTTATTTTAATAACATGGGCGAAATATGTTTATTTATTTCTGAAAAACTCTGGTCCACTGGAAAATTTTCTGCGAACTGGCTGAAATTATACCCTATTAGTCCGGCTGAACTGGTGACATGAAAAGTTAGATTAAAACCCTGATAATGTGGGTACAAACGTACAGTTTACATCATGTAGTCAAGCTATGATTCAGATTGGCCGAGGTGTGTCGAGTGTCAGCTGTTCTCCCAGCTCCCGCAATCCCGTTAAATGAAGACTTCTATTGATTTTGTTTTCATATCATGTTGTGATCGACAACATACCAAATTATTGGTTAAGATAATCTTCTGTAATTCAATTCAAGTAACTAAGTCCACATAGGCCAATATTTTGTCACCATAAACAATAGACACTTTCACCACCCAGTACCATTTTATAGCTAATTTTACCTTCAAATACAAGGAAAGCTATTAAAGATAGAAAGTAAATAGGAAGAATGGTTAATTATGAGAATATCCTACCTGTAATTAAGTCTTTAAACACGATCATTTTGACGATGAACTACGATTTAATGGCCACAAGTATCCAAATCTTGTGTTGTCGCCACTGAGGACCGGAAGAAAAGAAAGATTTTCTAAAAATTAACTCGATCGTAAATACATTCGGATTTTGAGGCATCACCACCGGTGCCATTCTCTAAAGCTTACAAAAAGCGTGAAACGATTACATGAATCGAAACAGGCATGACATAGACAAGGAATTCACATATTTCAGAGAAATTATTGCCACCAAAAAAAAAATTATCAAAAAAGGGTGGTGGTTTAGTAATATCCATACTTCAGATGTCTGTGCTATTTAGTAGTCATTTGTACTATTTTCTATTATTTTTAATAAGGTGAAATTAATAAAATGACACAAATTTTTAATGATTTTTGGAAAAAAATAAAGTTCTCCCAATAAAGTAATTCAAAAATTAATCAGAAGATTTTGTCATTTACTTCTCCGGGAGTGGAAGAAATTATTACTTCTTTTATCGTTGAAAAATCTTTTCTAAACAAGATACCACGATTTACCTTAAGTTTAAAAAATTACAGAAAATAGTAAAAATGACGTACATAGGAGACATATTTCAAGCATTATAAAATCCAGTCCGGTCTGAGCTTTTGGGGACTTTGCCAGAGCTGGAACCTTTGGGGGCCTCAATTAAGGCTGCCCCAGACCCCCTGCCTGATGAAGGGGCGCACCCTAATTTCATTCCCGAACCTGCCCCTTGTACATCTTTATTCTCGATAGAATTTGTACCTAGCCTGACCGGTCTTTTCGCTCAATTTCTATACCGACTTAGCTATGAAAACATTGCATTGAAAAAAAACCAACAACATTGTTTTGGAAATAGACTAGCTACATACATGTATTATAAAACTATGAATAAAAATCACGTTAATTTTTGAGAACGGAAATTCAGGGTTTTTTTGTTTTTGTTTTTGTTTGAATTCCAAAAAAGATATCATTACTTATTCATTTGTTTGACGCATGCAATGAACATTTTCTCGTCTTCTTTACGACAACTAACAGTCTTATTAGCCATCGTAAAATAATCGTCTAGAAGCCAGCAATTCTATTAATTGACTTCATTTTTGGCAGTTTGAATAATTTCTAATCGTTCTGTTGAATGTTTGGGATGAAGAGATCCTTTAGCGTTTTCATAGATACTAACACAGATAACAAACAAATAAACGTGAGACCATTTGCAAACTTTGTATTGGTTTTCGTTATCTGAATACAAAGATATTGAACTTTTCTTTTGGTTATTTTCACCCGACAGTAAATTAAATGTGTTTTTAGATAGAACCCTACACTAGATGCCCAATTTCCCCCTTCACAACAAATTTTCAAGTCCTATAAAAAAAAAATTAAATATTCATACTCTTTTATGATTTAGATATCTACAGGGCCGTAAATTACATGGAGGCGGAGGAGGCAGCTGCCTCCTCCAACTTTTGAGCCAAAAAAAATTAAAATTTAAAGTTCATTAGAATTTATGTTGTTTCCAATAACTAAGAACATGATACCTCCCTTAAAAAGCATTCCAAATCTTTCTTTTAGAATGAGTTAGTCAAGTAACATCTTAGAAGGCCCTAGAATCAAGGATTTTGCACGAAACGTGTTCAGTGTGCACAAAATGTGCTCAGCGTCTGGGGGCCTGGGCGGCCCCCAGACCCCCGCCTAATTTCCTGCCTCCTCCAAATTGAAGGTTAATTTACGGCCCTGTATCTATGTATATGAACTTTGTATTCTTTGTATGCCCTCTGGGCCCAAAATTGGAAATAAATTACTTACTTACTTACGAATACTTTATATCTTACGAAAATTTATCAATAACTATGGGGCGTTCGTGAACAAACCCTTCACCCTCGATTTTTTAAAAGCTCATCTGAGGTGAAAGCTCGTGTGTTATGGGTGCTGCTTTAGTATTTAGTGCTTTCTTCTTCATCTTTTTTTTTTTTTTTTTTTATCCCAATGGTCATTAATTTAATTCATTTTCATGAAGTAAAAAATTAGAATGGTTGACATTAAACATCTACTGTAATTACAAATAACACTAAGGATGTGCTTTGTGAGTGAAAACCTGGGAAAGAAAGCGGTAATTTAAGTGTATGCTCATCTTTCAGAGAATATCCGCTATCTTAAACGTCACCGAATATTATAAAACGTCACAATGTACAAGACGTCATATTAATGTGTACGACGTAACACATTCACCCTCGCGACCAACCATAAACATACTGTGCGCTTGCTTGCGAAACGTTAGATAAGATAGCCTAGTACCCGAGGCCTGCTTGCACTCGGAAGGCCTCGGGTACTAGGCTATAGATAAGAGTAATGCAAATGGAAAATCAAAATAAGATGATCTCTGGAAATGTTTTCCGTTCTATGGCAGACGACAATGATTTGAAAAATGACTTTGTACCTCATGAACAGGTTAAGGACACCATCTTGAAAATTGAAGTTTTAAAAACTGCTAATGAAAATGTCTCTTCATTCCTGCCGTCATGGGCTGATGATGACTATTTCATGCAGTTACACAAACCGAAGGAAACAAAGAAGAGAAATGTGTTTGAGACAATTAAGCATGGAAACTGGAGAGGCAGTGCTGGAGAAAGAATCAGAAGACAAGGCAATCACTGAGAGCGGACGGGCAATACCGAATGTAGAGAACGGATAAATCACATATTCTGTTCCTGAGATCAGTGGCGAAGATTTTGAAATAAAAACAGACGATGTTGCAGCATACATCCTGAGTATTGTCGAAAAGGCATGCGCAATAGTTCGCCAAGATATAACAGTCCAGAAACTAGATCAGGATGACGACAGTGTTATAGTAGAAACAAAAAATGTTCACACTTCAGATGCGAGCCAGGAAAACGAATGTCTACAAAAACATGCCGAACTAATGAAACCTGTGAAATTACAAGAGTTAAAACAGAAAACCAAGCCAGTCAAAAGTGGACTGGACAAACCTGGGGAGTCTACTGCATTAGAAACAGGTGTAACAGGGTTTCTGTCGAATTAAACAACAAAGTCCTGTATGGGTTCTTAGATGTCGATCACCTCCATTTTATTGCCAGAATCTAAGCTATAGGTATATATGTATGACACTCTGAAACACATCAAACAAATAATTATATTTACAATCATATACATCAAAGTATTACTTATTTACACAAATTACTTCTTTAAAATATGTTACCATAATATTATAAAAGCTTAAAACACTGATACTAAATGATATTTCTATGATGACTATACAGGCATTATTCGTTAATAATAGAATATATCATGAACACCATCATACCATTCTATGGGAATAAGTGATGTGAAGAGTTATCGTTATTTGTTAAAATATTTTCTTTCTTTTTTTTATATTCAATTATCTTTCTTTACGACTTAGACTTCAAACCCGGTGAGAGTTACCATTCTTAATTCGAGCACGTACTTCCTGTTTACCTGTGAGTGTGTTTCACGCATCGGTCGATCATTGTTCCAATCATCCATTTTCTACTTATAATAGAGATAGCACACACTGTAAGTAGTCTTTTGCAGTTCATTATCATGATTCTCTTAGCCTTTGAATACATATTTACTTTATTTTGGTTTGTTAGCTATTCTTGTATATTATATTTAGAAGTGGCATACATCTGAATATTTTCTATGGAACGCCGCGAGTGTCATATGTATCTTTCACATAAATGTACCATTCTCTACCCAGAGTTCCATGCGCTCCCAATCTAATTAAAATTAGATGTTAGATCCGCTCATATATTCGTAGCGAGTATGTGAGCGGATCTAACCTCTAATTTTAATTAGATTGATGCGCTCCTCAAAGCTTGCGTAACGCGCCCTCTAGTGAGAGAATGATAAATGTACGCGCTTAACAAATTTTTCTACGGAAACAAGTTTGTTGTAAAATTAAATCCAAATTTTGACTATTTTCTTTTTGTAACATTTTTAATTATTTATTTATTCATTTGTAATTTAACAGTATATTTATTACTCCTTTTGCTTGTTTCAGTTTTTACCACACATGAAGTACATAATAAAGACTACGCACCGTCCTATTGTGTCTTTGGTTATACTATCTGCAAAAGTAATGGTAGAATAAGTGACGTGGCAATAATCCCTCATTTAACAAAACATGTCCATGGAGATGGACTGTAAATTATGAAGTTTACATAAATAAACTTGCATCATATCATTCTCACTGTGCAAGTGCTATATGGAATTAAATCTACCAAATCATCAAGTTTACTGCAAATTAGAAATAATATTAAAGTTAGAAAATAAGTTTACCTTGTTAAACAAATTATCAGAAATGATCAGTCAACAGTCAAATATCTGTTATATATTTTCACCAACTTCTCTATAAACCAACTAGACAAAGAATGACCGAACACCACCAAGAACTTTTGGAGGGAAAAAGAACTGGTCAATAAAACACCAGCTAACAACACTATAAAACCAATAGAAACTTCGAACACTTTCAAACCTATATTTAAGTTTAATTATAATGACCTACTTAAGGCAAAATTCAATTAATCAGAACAGGTACTGCCTGTTCTACTTGGATGAGCATAAAACACATCTCAATGTAGTGGTTATTCAGATAATGTTTAATTTGAAATCTATATACAAATTTGAGTAGATTTATTAATTTAAATCAATTAATAAACACTATTACACAGGGAAAATACAAAAGTTTATTCCCCGAAAGCTGTTTCTATCGAGTATAGAAACCTTTAAAGAGACACTACAGCTCATTTTCCACATTTTAATAAAGTGTTTTTAAAACCATGTATTGATAAAATGATAAATTTCATATCGATACTGACAATTTTGAACAATTGGGATGCATCAATTTACTCTCAACTGCGCTTTGAAGATCGTTCGGAATTCAAAGGTTTCTTCATGCTGACTCGGACTTTTGAATGCTTATTTACATCACGTGGTTTTGAATGACAGCAAAGGTGTTCTGAAGGAAATTATTTAAATTCCCCTTCAAGGGGGTCCACACTCACCTTTCAAGTATAAGATTATTCCCTGCTCCTTATAATAAGTAATTATAAATCATTATTTCAACAGAAACCTTCCATGTTCCCACTGACCGATGTTTTTACAACTAACACGTGTCGTGTTCAGATAAAAATAGCACTTACTTTTAAACGTGGTGTCTTCGCAGCTAGTCTCAATGGCAGATTTAGGGGGCCAGGATCCCCCTCCCTTTTTACCCCACAGATTGTGAATGGAAATCCAAATTTTACACCAGAATGGCCGATTACTTTGGCTAATCTTTGACCTTCACACCCCTCTTCGGAAATCCTAGATCCGCCACCGAGTTACATGTGTTTCTCCGAGCTCTTTGTTTTCCAACGGTCAAACTGATACCAAGGTAAATTTTATTTCACGTATGAGTTTTATCTCATTCTAATTTTACCTCTTTTCTCACAGAATCTGTCAAAATTCTAGATCTATCAACTACACTTTCTCTCTCTGGACATGCTGCACTGTTTACTGTCTATGCGCATGCGTCTGAAGATTGAAAGGAGGAGACTCGATATTTTGTGTATAGGCCATCAAAAAGTATTAATTTTTACGTTAAAACGATAATATTTAACTTTAGATAAGTGTTATTTTCGCAAAGTTCATACTTTCAACAATGCAACAAAAATTGAGAAAGCGCTGGGAAAATTGTCATTTCATGATTTTTGCGCAAAATGAGCTGTAGTGTCTCTTTAAACTTGCACCAGATTCTCAGGATGCCACCAAGAGCAAAGAAGAGAAGACCAAGCCCGTGAAATGAAGGCCTTTGCAGTATACATGTACATGTATAGTTTCCTCTGCACCACGGGACTTTCTCCTGCGGAAGAACCTCGTGTGCTGAGACCGCGGAGAACATGGAGGGATCGAATTCTCAGGTTGTTTGGATTTAAAAGATAGACACTCTGAAAATTATGAAGATAGAAACGTGATTTTAAAGGATTGTTTGGTACTTTGCAATTGTATTACGTTTGTATGTTCCTGGTGTTCTAATGTGGGTTAAATTTGTTTTCAAACTGTTATACCTTGATTGTTCTCATTCTGACTCTAAATACTGTGAAACATTATGACGTCAGCACATCGTCTTAATTTAGTTAACAAATGGTGTACCCAAGGCGTGCACAAAACAAAACCGTCCAAGTATTTTTAATGAATATAAAAGAGCAAAAATCACTATTTTTGTATGACATGATAAAATGCATGCGTGTGTGTGTGTGTGTGTGTGTGTGTGTGTGTGTGTGTTTATATTTTCCCCGACTGTAATATAGTCATGTATGATGTAAATGAGAGATTAAAACCTGAATGACTTGCACGCATCCGGTGTTTTGTTGTTTTTGTTTTTGTTTTGTTGGCTGAACGTAACGGAATATGTCATTTGCAAACACGTGATATATCCATGTATGTGTAACAAATCGTACATCTTTAGTGGAACTCCAAGGGTAAGGTCTTATATCTCTCACCATAACTGATGAAATTACAATGAAATAATGTTTACACACAATAGCAACTAATCGTATATGTAAGATGTGTTGATGCAGGCTTGTGTAGAAAGGGGTGGGGTGGGGGTTACATTGATTTAGTACTTGTGGAATCGGTTCAAAATGTAGAATGCGTATAACGTAATTGTTCTAGAAAGAGAATTGAATTAAATTTATGAATTAGTCAAGAACATAGGGGCTAAGCCCGTTTTGGCCCCGAATTCTTCAGTTATATTTATGGTATTAAAGAGTTCGGGCCCAAAACGGGCTTAGCCCCTGTGGTCAAGAATTCAGTCATGTTTGGTAAAATCAGAAGAAGAAAGAAAGAAAAAACCCGTCTAGATACCCCCTCTATTTGTCTTTTGAAGTATATTTATAATTGATAAGAAAACATGTTATCATATCTCTTCTAAGTCTTACATGTATAATCTCCAGTGAAAATTTCTTAATTCTTAAAATATTTATTGTTTTAATTTTCAACTTAAGTTTTTCTTTACTGATTTTTAGCATACATGTACATGCCCGCCAGGCGCGTAGCCAGAAAAAAACTGTAGTGTACGCAAAACATGGCAAGGGGTCTGGGGGCCACCTTGAGGATCCCAGTGGGCCCAGGGCAAAGCCCTGGTGGGAGCCCCCTGCCCAGGAAACTCCTTGGTTTACCAATAAAATCTCCTACATTTTGTGTACAGAAACAGGGTTTCTTGTCAATTTCCTAACCCCACAGAATTCACAAAATAATTTTCTAAAGTGTTTTATTAAGCCAACTCACCGTTTATACATTGTTTTTGGACTGACTTTACATTCGTTTTACAATTTTTTTCCGTTATTTTCGACTGGTATATACATGTATATGGTAATGATGCTGATAATAAAGAATATCTTAATCCGTATTCTGCATATATAATGTACATTATTGATTGGTTGTATATTGTTTAAAGTCCCTCTCGAGAATCTTTAACTCATATGGAGAAGTCACCATTTCTGGTGAATGGCTACAAAATTTTGGCCTATGCTCGGTGCTTATGGCCTTTGAGTAGGGAGTGTTCTATATCGTACCACACCTGCTGTGACGCGGTTTTTACTGTCTCATCCGAAGGACCGCCCCATTTAAACATTCGACACGATGTTAATGATTTGAAATTCAAAAAGGACTTTAAATTTGATTGAATGGACATTTTGATGCTGATTCAATTATAAACCGGTACTACATGTATATAATGCATTAATTTTAGACACAAATATTTTAACGGCAAATACCTCTCTCTCTCTCTCTCTCTCTCTCTCTCTCTCTCTCTTGAACATGATGTGTACGCAGTTGCGTACTTGCGTATAGACAGCTGCGCGCCTGCCCGCGCGTGTGGGTGCACGCGCGCCTATGTTGGTGATGGTGAAAGTGCATTAAAATGCATAATTTGATAATACAACGCAGGGTGGATAAGAAAGTTTATAAAACGAGGGGACCTCTAGATCTAACTTTTCGAATGTAAAATGAAAAATTCATTAGATATATAAAATCCTATCTGACCTTATATTGCATGTACAAAATACACGTTTGTCTAATTTTGAACACGTAATTAACTAGCTTGGCTCGGCAGGCACCGCCCACAATTGATTACGTTTTCCTACTATCGCCAAAATGTAATATTTCAAGACGATTACTCACGTGTTTTATATTGAACAAGCGAAGATCATTGTTATTGGTGAATGTAGTTGGTTCTTCATTTGGCATATTTAGAGAATTTATTTTTTATGAATAGGAAACATTGTCGTGATGTAGCCAGATCTCTGAGTAGATATCTCTAGATAGTCTCAGGTTCGTAGATTTATCTATCAAAGATAATGTGATATGATACGGTATGATAATCACTCTGAAAATGAATTATAACAATGGTAAAAATGTATATATATATATATATAGAGAGAGAGAGAGAGAGAGAGAGAGAGAGAGAGAGGGGGAGAGAGAGAGAGAGATCAAAATACACATTTTAAGCACAATTCAACAATTTAATATCACGTACATAGATAAAATACGACCAAAAGTACTTGCAGTCAGTAGAAGATGAAAAATACAAATGATGGATAGATACAACATGTCTTCCTTCTTGAAATTAATATCAGTGGCCACTGATGAAAATTGGAGGGGAAAAAATGAAGCCTGGCAACAAAAGAAAGTTGTAAAGGGAATATTTGCATATCAACCATGCATTTTAATAAAACATGTCAATGGCCTATCTTAGTGACCCCCAATGCATTAGTAGGGGATTTCCCTAATAGTCTAATAATAGTTCATCAGGTATATAGTGTCCTTTATATATAAGCGAAAGGACCATTTTTCATAATATTTCTAAATATAATAGAAATTAAACTTTTTAAATTTGTTAAGTAAAGAAAAAATTATGTGGCTTATGTCAATGAAGATAACATGTTGTTAACCAAGCTGGGTCAATTTTTAATCAGGATTTTTGAAATGAGAAACAATAATATAAAATGTAAGAAGTAAAAAATGTATAAGTTTCTATAAGATAATGTACACCATAGATTCTACAATGAGACAAGATGTACCAGGTATAACTCAGATGCTTATTCTACAAATGTTCATTATATATCATAGATTCTAAAAATTAATTTTATATATAATACAATATTGTTATACATATACTGTATTTCTGGACAGCTTAATTTGCTGTACACTCTGTTTTTTGTATCTGGTATTTTGATTGTCATTTTTTCTCTCTCTTCTTTTCTAAAGCTTGTATGCCCGACAGGGCCCAGAATTGGATTTGTAAAAAAAAAAAAAATATATATATAAATATAGTGTTTAATACTACAGAATTATATCATTACAAACGCGTAATAGATAACTCTACTAGTTCAGTTACAGTGACTTTTGCTTAGCATTTAAACCCGAATTGATTTTATGATATAGATCTGAATTGGTTTTATAAAATCCCCCCCCCCCCTTCAAAAGAGAGAGCTGGTGTGCAATCACATGTACTTTTAGGGATGGATCCAGGAATTTTTGAAAGAAAACCATTAATTTGGTTTTCAAGGGGGGTAGGGTCCACCCTTAAAATGTGTTATTTTTGCCCTTATTCTATACAAAAAAAATTGACGAAAGGGGACCCCCTCTGGATCCGCCATTGACTGCCAACCAATTTTATGATCGAATTATCTAATACTTTTCACTTTCACTTTTATCGAAAAATCTAAACATGCAGGGTTAAGGTAAATGCTTTTTAAACAGGTAATTTATTGAAATGATGCTTACAAATAATCATCGGAAGGTTTAGCTTGTGTAATACTTGCTCAAACAATTATATGAAATGCAAATGTTATATGTATATGTTGGTAAGCTTTTCTCGAGTACCAAGAGATTTGGTGCCGAACGGAGCGACACGGACCAGACATGTTGAAAGATAATCTCAGCGAGATTCGTCGAGGCTGGGTATTTGGACTGACGCCTCTTCGGAAGAGACGTCAGTCCAAATATCCAGCCTCGACGAATCTCTCTGAGATTAGTTGAAAGAGTATAATCACAAGGTTTTGACACAATCTGAGCAAACAGTTTAACTGGTATATAAAGTGTATAGTGTATATACTATATATGATATATGTAAAACTGACCCTGTGTGTTTCAAATGACTAGTTAGGTTGCTGGATTTGTTGCTTTGTGACCTAGCCCCAATACCAGTCCATGGAATTACCGGAAGCACCATTTTTTGTTGTTATCTTATTGCTTGTCAAGAATTATATACAAATTAACCGGCAACATGCCCCTTCTGATACATTAAAAAAATATAAGTTATGTTAGCACGGGGCTCTATAAAGTTTAATCTGCATGCAGTTTGGTCATACATGTACTTCGTCATTCAATAACTTTTTTAAAATAAAAAAAAATGTTTGTCGGGTTAGCGGGACTATGATCTATGACTATAACAATGACCTGTGTATAAATATAGGTTTTCTTATCAGTTACGGACATCGTTCTTTACACTTTACTCATGACCCCATATTTTGTACAGTGGATTTCTTCAATACGGAACTTTCGGGATATGCCGGAACGACCGATTATATTTGACGTTTATACACCACGGTCACGTGATAATAACCCAATTGTAGGGCAAAGTTGACATTGATACATATGGTGTTTCGCTAACAGACGGCCCGTAAAGAGCTATGCGCAGTCCCACGATGACGATCCAAGTCATTATTGGTGCTTAGTACCTGGGTGTAAATTAGATGGAAGGGAAAAGGCGCATTTAGACGCGTACCATTGGATGCAAGGCATGAAGTTTTACCGATATCCTCAAGATATTCCCTAGATTTATTTCCCGCGCCGACTCGCATAATTTAATCAATTGTATTTTCCTTAAAAATGGTTGTAGTTATTCCTTTCTATCAAAGATAGCATTTAAATGCAGGAAATTGATAGCAATTGAAATATTCCATGTTTGTTTACTTAGTTGTTATTGTAATCCGGAAGTGACATGCCCTACAATTACGTTCAACGCGCGATAAAAGTCAGAGTGGATCCGTATCTCGAAAGTCCCGTATTAGGGATCAATGCATAAAAAAGCATATATATATAAGTGAAAGTGCTTGCATTCGAAATTTAACTGCGTCTCTCTCTCTCTCTCTCTCTCTCTCTCTCTCTCTCTCTCTCTCTCTCTCCCCAGTGGTATTGGGTTAATAGATGTAACTTTTATTTTGGATTTATGCTTGTTAAAATACATAAATCATAGTCGTGTCGAATTTGAATCAACTGCCGGGAACGACATTCTGGTTGGCTAACACGGACGCCAATGGCGCCGATAAATGCAGTCTGAAATACAAGATATAAAATTAACCAATATGAATGACACTTTGGATATATGTATTTACAGGCATGAACTATGTTTCATAATACATTGGTGTTTTCGGTACTTTTATTGGTGTTTTCGGGAATTACCTGTTGTTTATGGTGTTTCCGGTAATTCCACGGACCCCCCCCAATACACATTTTATACTATTTTGATGAAGTGTTAGTGATGGGGCATAACTTCAACAGATACACCAGAGGGAGAAAATATCCTAGATATATTTATATCTCTCTTGTAGGCTAGCAGCATGTCTGATCTATTTCTGTTTGTCACTTAAGCCACCTAAAATTTTTTTTTTTTTTAAATAACTTGCGTGGTATACATGGAATGTTTGAGATAATCGAACTGTATTCACTACATCGATTCCTATAAACTGCTCTAGATATTCACTACATCGATTTCTATAAACTGTTCTAGATATTCACTACATCGATTCCTATAAACTGCTCTAGATATTCACTACATCTATTTCTATAAACTGCTCTAGATATTCACTACATTGATTCCTAGTATAAACTGCAACATGCTAGATATTTATAGCCACAGTTTTTAACCATAACTTAGTACAAGTTTCATGGTTAGATGATCAGCCATTGTATTTATATAATTGATTAACAACTAAGTTCA
This sequence comes from Ostrea edulis, assembly GCF_947568905.1. Classification (NCBI taxonomy): domain Eukaryota; kingdom Metazoa; phylum Mollusca; class Bivalvia; order Ostreida; family Ostreidae; genus Ostrea; species Ostrea edulis. Next base: position 22,466,598 of record NC_079172.1, on the reverse strand, counting down.
GGGCATCACACTTTCTGAATACTGTGCTTTGGTATTTAAAAATGTACACACCAGAAGCATTTCAAACACTTTACCCACTATAGTAATATGGGTATAAGGAGGAAAGTTTTTGGGTGGACCAGGAATCGATCCTGGAACCCCTACATTACTAGTCAGGTGCTCTCACCACTAAGCTATCCAGGCCATTAATCCACAGTTCATATAACCCTAACTACTACACTAAAAAGGCTATACTTTTGACAGGACTAGATTCAGTAACTTTCAAAATATGCACAACAACCCTGGAGTCATTGTACTCAGCTGATGAGTCACTTCCAGTATCCATATAGATAATCATAGCTAGATCAAACAACTGATAATGTATTTATGGTCATATACAACATCACACGGGTAAACGCATTATTGGCTATTTGGTTGTCATCAGACATTCAGTTGTTATCGGCTATTCGGTTCAATTTTTGTTTTGAAATTCCCAAACAATGAAAACAAATCAAAGCAGGGTAGCATTAATATTCATAAATTTTCACAGGCTCACAGCTGGATTACAATTTTGTTTCAAATTGTGAAGTAATTTTTTTTGGCCTCTGTTTATTTAAATGAGGTAAGCTCTGACCGAAAGGTAAGTCAGAAGGAATCCAATTATTCCTGAATGCACTGATTTGGTTTTCTCCCTAGTTTTTTTTACCCATGGAACATTTTTCCCAATTTCATGCAAATGTTGCTTATTTTCCCAAATGGAAAGGCCCAGGTCCTTGATATCAAGACCTTACACGTTAAAAAAAACACCTGTCCTAAATAGGTATATGATCATATCCTTTGAACAGCTAAACGCACATTTCAAGCAATTCCCAATTTAAGAGATGAATAACGCCGAAAATAGAAATTGTGTTATGTATTCCGTAAAAATCTAGGGTAGAGGTTCTGACCCCAGGGCCACACTTGGTATATAGTGTTTATGTGTAAAACACTTAAATAACATCTTCTTAATTAGTGCTATTGATACTAAATTGAAACTAAACGGATATTTAAAAAGAGCACAGAGTCCTTTACTAAAATTATAAATTCGATGATCCCAGGGGTAGCAGTTTTGGTATCAGAGTGGGACCCAAATGGTCAGTAATTAAATGTGTGAATAATAGAACATTTTTAACTTCTTCGTGATAAGTACTATTCCAATTCCTTTCACTTTTAGTATGAAGAATCTAAAAATTCTAAGTTTCAGCTAGGACTCCTGCACCCCTGGGGCCTCAGAGGTGAGACAAAAATTGACTAATTTTAAAAAATCTCCTTCTCTACAACCACACGATTAAGAAAAACTAAATGCATAGTGATGTATAGCAGAAAAGCTTTTCCGAAATTGTAAATTTCATGATCCCTGGGGCCAAACTTGGTATATAGTGTGTATGTGTAAAGCATTTAAATAATATATTCTTTAGTGCTATCGATACTAAATTGAAACTAAAAGGATATTTAGAAAGAGCACAGTCATTTAGCAAAATTGATGATCCCAGGTAAGGGTTTTGGTACATGGTGTGGCCAAAATAGTCTGTTATTAAATGTGTGAATGATAAAACACTTTAAACTTCCTCTTGATAAGCACTATTTCAATTCCTTACACTTTTAGTATGAAGAATCTTTGGGACAAGGGGACAATTGTAAATTTCAGGACTCCGACACCCCTTTGACCTTAGTGGGACAAAAATTGACCAATTTTTAAAAATCTTCTTTACAACCACAAATGTGTGAGAAAAAATAAATACATTGTGATGTAGAGCAGGAAGTCCTCTACCAAAATTGTAAATTTTATGATCCCCATGGTAAAGGTTCTGACCCCAAAGGGTGTGTGTGTGTGTGTGTGTGCAAAACTTAGTATTATATTGTATATATGTGTAAAACATTTAAAAGATATCTTCTTTAATGCTATTGATACTAAATTGAAACTAAATAGATATTTACTAGGAAGAATAGGTCGACCTTTACCAAAATTGTAAATTTTCATGATCCCAAGGGGTAACGGTTTTGGTTCCGGGGTGGGACCAAAATTGTTGTAGTGATTATTGTCTTTATCATTTGAAAGACTTGTTTATGTTTGCTTTTACAGATGTTTGTGTTACATCCCTTCATTGAGACGTCACCAGCTGTAGCATCTTTGCTAGCCAAGGGTTTTTGGCCCACTTTGCTCCTCATTAACAGAGTGGGGAGTCCTCACTAACAGAGTGGGGAGTGGTGTTGACCAAAAGCCTTTGGCTAGCAAAGATACTGCTGTAGGTGAAGTACCATGATAATGCTTAGTGCTCACGGCCATAGCAGTGAGGCTTCTTTAACGTGCCAACGCTTGCCATGACCTCTGTTTTTATGGTCATATCCTAAAGACCTGTGATTCTCACTAAGTACCGAGCATTTGGCGAAAGAGCAATCACTACCTATGTTTACATCTTAGGTTTGACGTGGCCATGGCACGAGCGGGGTTTGAACTCACAACCTAGCTCCCAGTTATGAAGCCAATGCTCTGCCACTGAGCTACCGTGACAAATTTTCTTTGTCAGATGTATGTCAGAATTGATGAACAACAAAAAGTGTGCCCAGATTTAGAAATTTTGTTCATTATGTCACAAAGTTTGAGATTTTTGCCCAAATCTCCATTGAAATTGTCTAAAATATCAATATCTGCAGGTGAACATATAGAAATAGAGCCTGTAGTGATGACACGATCCACCTTAACCCGCTTGTTTAACTGTTAAATAGAGCCTGTAGTGATGACACGATCCACCATAACCCGCTTGTTTAACTGTTAAATAGAGCCTGTAGTGATGACACGATCCACCGTAATCCGCTTGTTTAACTGTTAAATAGAGCCTGTAGTGATGACGCGATCCACCGTAACCCGCTTGTTTAACTGTTGACTTTACATCACCCATTCATTGTATATGGTATTTTGATTTTCAGGCATGGCTTTGTTGCAGTTAGCTGTACAGAACAACTTTACGAACACTGCATTATGCTTGTTAAGGGAAGGGAGACAAGTCATGGTGAATGAAATCGACTGTAAGGGCAACACCCCTCTTCACTACGCTGTGAAACAGAAAAATTTAACTGTTGTAAAAGCGTTACTTAATGCAGGTAAGGGGAGACCACTCATCCAGGTGGTACTGAAAGTGTGACAAGAATTCAAAGGAATTCACAGGGAAAGCCGAACATGCCTTTCAGAATTATCATGAGTGAAAAATATAGATAAAAAAAAAAACTATATTAAAGGGCAAATTTTAGGTAAAATATGTAAAATTTGTGGTATTGGATATTGAATACATCATGAAGAAGAAGAAACCCATTGAAACTTGTACGGGAGTTCACTGTACGATATATAGATTATCAGACTAATGCCTTGATCTACTGAGCTAGCTTGACAGATGAAGATTTTTAATAAGACTAAGAATATGTACACTGTACTTCGCTTCACATTTTGGGCAATTTTTGGCGTACATATACATCCTATTGAAAAGTTTGTTATAAAAAATTATTGATATCGTTTAGTTATGTGTGCTGATTAACTGATTTTTTAGCTCACCTGAGCTGAAGGCCCAAGTGAGCTTTTCTGATAAAAATTTATCCATTGTGTGTCGTCGTTGGTGTCTGTGTACACTTTTCACATTTTCATCTTCTTCTCCAGAACCATTGGGTCAATTTCAACCAAACTTGGCACAAAGCATTCTTGGGTAAAGGACTTTCAAGTTTGTTCAATTGAAGGGCCATGCCACCTTCAAAGGGGAGATAATTGCAAAAATAGGATGGAGTCATTTAAAAATTTTCTCCTTATAAACCACTGGGTTAGGTTGGGGCCACAATAGGGGATCAAAGTTTTACATGCAAATATATAGGGAAACTCTTTAAAAACCACTGGGCCAGGAAAGTAGAAATTTACAGGAAAGTGTCCTGACATAGTGCAGATTCAAGATTGTTCAAATCATGGCCCCCAGGGGTAGGATGGGGCCACAATAGGGGATCAAAGTTTTAAATACAAATAATGTACATGCATATAGGGAAAATCTTAAACAATCTTCTTCTGAAGAATCACTGGGCCAAAAAAGTTTACATTTACATGAAAGCCTCCTGACATAGTGCAGATTTAAATTTGTAAAAATCATGGCCCCTGGGGGTAGGTTGGGGCCACAATAGGGACCAAAGTTTTATATGCAAATATATATGGAAAATCTTTAAATATGGGCCAATGTGACTCATATGAGCAATGTGGCCCATGGGCCTCTTGTTTTATTTGTGTGTTAATTTTAAGAGAATATAATATATTATGGATTCAATGGAAACTTTTACACATACCTAGAATTGAAAGCAAGCATACAGTATTATGTTCAACGTTCAACGTTACCAGTTTTTGTATCAAAAATAAATTGTATTTTATCATGATATGCTTATTATGATGACTCCCTTATTATGATGAAATAGCTTGGAAAATAAAATGGTTCTGCTTTACATACAAATAATTTCTTTGACCTGAAATTCATCAGTGTATTTTATTATACCAGTAGAAGGTCAATCTCTAAATCTTACAAAAATCGTGAAACGATAACATTAATCGAAAGAGGGATGAGATAGACCGAGAATTCACACATTTCTGAGAAATTATTGCCACCCAAAAAATTATCAGAAAGGGGGTCGGGGGTAGTAATATCCATACTTCAGATGCCTGTGCCCAAACCTGCCTATGAAGTCAAATACGATAAGAATAAATTAATGGTTCCTCAATTACTATGTGCATGCTTTCAAGTCTTTGTTCTTTTATCAATGAGTTGAAAAATCTATTAAAGTCATGTAATATACATGATTAACTTAGCTACTATGTTTGATGACCGTTAGGCAGATTTTGTTTTATTCTTATTTTAAAAAACAAAACTCAGTGACCCTTGACCACATGACCTCAGAATTAATAGGGACAATCTAGTATGCAGGTCCAGCCAGTGTATTAAGATGGATTGATATCTGTTAATCGAAGGGTTCTCTAGATATTAAACAGATAATATTTGGTCTATTGATAGGTGCAATCCAATGTGCTTCGATCCTCTCCCAGGGAAGGGTTGGGGCATAATATTTGAGGTGGTATGCGACAGAGGTGTCATGGTTGTTGTATTCATCCAATCTTTGCATTGTATGAATAAAGGGTATTAGCTTAAGAGGTAGACAGACAAACCGTTCTGTGTGTAAAATATTTCCCCAAATTTGACCAAGTGCAGCAACCTGTAAATATTTAAAACATAAAAGAAAATAAAAAAATGTTGAGAATTAAAATCCTTGCACTATGCACAGCTTCAAGTTATTTACAAAGACCCTAGCTTCTAAACTGTGCGAGGAGTTAAAACGGCAAATCACATCCTTTATTTAATATAATATTTCCTCAAAACAGAAGTTCAACAACCTGTAATTTTCTCAAGATGGCCCTTACTTGAAAATTGGGGGAGGAGTTAACTGGACAAATTATGTACCCTCCAAATAACAATAATTTTCAAATAAAGGGGCAAAATTCCTACTAGAGAGGATCAAAATTGCAACATGATATAGAGTGATCCACAAAGAAGCTACATAGCAAGTTTCAGCTAGATATGTGACAGAGAAATGAGTCTAGAAACAGAAAACCCTGAATGGACGGACAGACATCACTGTACTATGATTCGTCCCGTCTAAAGACGGGCGTATAAAAACAGAGGTCCTGTGTCTCAACAGGCGTTGGCACGTTAATGAACCCTCACTGCTACGATCATGAGTGCTAAACATAGGTCTAAATTTGTGGGGCTTCATCTACAGCTGGTGACGTCTCAATATGAGTGAAAAATTCTCGACGGGACGTAAAAACAAACAAACAATGCTGATGACGTATTGTACAGAAATACTATGGTTGGTATATTATTATGATGGATGTTATTGCAACTTAGCAGCTAGATATTCAGGACAATTAATCAATGATGAAGTAATCAATATAATTTTTAAGTAACTCAGAAGAAGCATTAATTGATGAGATAAGTTTAAAAATTCCTCATTTGCTTGATTGATGAAAGTGAAGATAACGTACAGTGATCGATCTCATAATTCCTTTAAAGAATAAAAAAAGTAAAAGTAGGGTAAATATGGACACCTGAACACACCATAGGTGGGATTAGATGTCTAGGAGGAGTAAGCATCCTCTGTCGACCGCTGAAAATAACAATATGGCTTAGATGACTGAGTATACTCGACTAGATTCTTTAATTCTTCAGGAGAATAAAGAATGAATATACTCATTCGGCTTTGTGATATTTTCATCATACTACTACTTGTGTAGATTTCTGGTGTATAAAGCTTATTTGATGTCACTGAGGTTTGTTTCGTTTGTTGTTGCAGGGTACGATGTGAATGCTCGAAAGCAATACAATAACCTCACCCCTTTGCATATTGCGGTGACTGTCTATGACGATTTTCTGGATTTCGTGGAGGTCTTCAAAGTTTTTCTTACCGAGAACTGCAGTTTAAACTATCAATGTTTTGGGACCATGGAAACTCCATTATACAGAGCCATTAATATGGACAAAACTGAAATTGCGGAATTGCTGCTTATTTCAGGAGCGGATCCAAACTTGTCGCATCCCTTTGGCGTCTCGTGTCTACAGAAAGCTGTGCAAAAGAATAATACACGATTGACTCGGATACTTCTACATTGTGGAGTGAACCAGGAAAAGGAAGTAAATGCCATGAAAAGACTGTCTGCATTGATACACGAAATGAATGACGTCATAGATCTTACTGGCCTCTTCTGGAAAACCCAACCGAAAACTCTCCAAGAAAGCTGTCGTCATATCATAAGGAAAAGTTTAACAGTTTATGTATATGTTGCACTACAAAGACTTCACATCCCAAAATACATTAAAGATTATCTTCTCCTGTGCGACATCAGTGAATACTATAAGTTCATTGAGAATATAAACATAAAACACAAATCATAAACACCTCCACAGGTACCTTATGAGATTTTATGCATAGTTGTGTACAGCTTACGCTCGTTAGGTCACCTCAGGTGACCTATTGCGATTGGTTGTCGTCCGTCGTTGTGCATTAAGAATTGAACAATTTTAACTTCTTCTTGATAACTACCATTCCAATTCTTTTCGAATTTGTTATGAAGCATCTTTAGGACAAGGGGGACATAAATTGTTAATTTCAGGACTCCTACACCTCCCGGGACTTAAGGGGCGGGGCAAAAACTGCCAAACATTGACCAATTTTAAAAATGTTCTTCTCTACACCTGCATACATGTATCTTTTAAGAAAAACTAAATGCATAGTGATATAAAACAGGAAGTAGTGATATAGAACAGGAAGTAGTGATATAGAACAAGAAGGCCTCTACCAAGACTGTAAAGTTTCCCCTGGGTAGAGGTTCTGACTCCAGGGCAGGGCCAAACTTGGCATATTTAGTATATATGTTGAAAACATAAATGATATCTGATTTAATGATATTGATACTAAATTTAAACTAAATGGATATTTAGAAGGAGTGGGTAGTCCTTTACCAAAATTGTGAGTTTCATGATCCTTATGGGTAAGGGTTTGGTTTTAGGATGGTGTTAAAATTATCATGATGATTTGAAGGACTTCTTTAAGGTTGCTGATACTGTATAAAATCTAAATGCATATAAGGAATAACAGAAAAGGATGTACAAAAAATGATGAATTTCGCTATCCAAGGTTTTTGACTCTAGGATGGGTCCAAACTAATCATGTCGTTTTGTGTTAATACATATATTATGAATGTTTGAGGGCATTGAAGTTTTAACAACACATCTTGTTTTATACTGTTGCTGAATATTAGAATTTAGCTTAGATATTCAGAACAGGAATTTAGCCATTGGGAGTAGTGATTCCATGACCCCCGGAGGTAGGTTGGGGCCACAATAAGGGATCAAAGTTTTACATGCGAATATATAGGGAGAATCTTTAAAAATCTTCTCAAGAACCACTGGGCCAGAAAAGTGGGGTTTTTTTGTGTTTTTTTTTTTAACGTTTGCATGAAAGCTTCCTGACATAGTGCATATTCAAGTTTGTTAAAATCATGCCCCTACCCCCTCACAATAGGGGGTCAAAGTTTTACATACAATATATAGAGAAAGCTTTTAAAAATCTTTTCACAAGAACCATTGGGCTAGAGAAGTTCACATTTTTATGAAAGTTTTCTGACATAGTGCCTATTAAGTTTGTTAATATCACGGACCCCTTGGGTAGGGTGGGGCCACAATAGGGGATCAAAGATTTACATACAAATATATAGAGAAAATCTTTAAAAATCTTCTTCTCAAGAACCACCGGGCCAGAAAAGTTTACATTTACATGAAAACTTCCTGACATAGTGCTGCAGATTCAAATTTGTAAAAATCAAGGCCCCTGGGGTAGGATGGGGCCATAAAGGGGATCAAAGTTGTTATACATTCGAATATATATAGTAACATGTAGGGGCAATCTGTAAATATGGACCAAGATGACTCAGGTGAGCAATGTGGCCCATAGGCCTCTTGTTAAACTTGATTAAGACAGCTGCATGAGAATTTCATGGAAAATGTAGGATTCCAATTTTGTGTTTTTAACTTATTTTGTATGTGCTGTAGTTTGTCATTGTTTTTTCTGTATGAAACGTAATCTATATGTGCTGTGTTGGAAGAACATGCATATAAGGATACGTGATAATACTGCTTTGTTTGTTTGTCACACTTAAGAACTTTGTAAGGTACTGCAACAACTATGATACATGTATTTAGCATTACTATTCCAAGTGCATGTGGATCATTTGATATATATACCAGGATCTATTACGTAATGGAAGGCGAAACATGCGTTCCTAGAAACGCCGAATGGCTGTTTTTCCAAGTGCGAATTGTTGAAATTGTTTGCAAAATAAATTTATTATGAACAATACAAGGATTCGCTCAATGTTTCATCTATGTGTTATGGAAAATAGCAGATCACAAAATGTCACGTGGATAACCCTAAATATAACACTGACAATCTTCATGCATTCATCTACAAGTTACATATACACATCTGTCACAAGTGCTCTGGCTAGGCACAAAGGAATGTTGTTAAGTACACTCAACAGCCTCCTCACAAAGTCAAACAGAAGAATAATGCATGAATATATATATATATATAATAATTACTTTTCGCAATGATCGGTAAAAGAATAGGTAAAAAAAAAAAAAAAGATACACGAAGACGTTTAGTAAAGCTTTAGCCTTTCATTATATATATATATAGATATATATATATATTGTGTGTGATGTGTGTAATATTGAGACGTCACCAGTTATAGGTGAAATACCACATGTAATGATTCTTTATCGTGACAACGTCTGCCGCGACACGGTCTCCGTTTTTAGGGTCATATCCGAAAGACCCATGTTTTTCACTTCGAAATGTCGAGCATTTAGTGAAAGTGTAATCGCATCTTAGGTTTGATGCGGCCATGGCACGAGCGGCCTTGAACTTGGCTTCTAATTTTACATATAGTCCAGCAGATATGTGGGAAGATTGTGCTATTAGTGATACAAGCATGAAATTTAGTAGACTGTTAGAGCATTCTGTTAAGAAAAGTTTTGGATATAGGGACATTCCAAATTTCTCATTAGGACAAAATGGAGGTCATTCTTTTAAAATGGCCATTTTCGGGTAATATGCGACACAGGATCCATTTCAATATACATGTAACTATATTTACATGTACTTATTAAAAAAACATATCACTGCCGTTTTTTCCTCCTCACATAAACAGGTTTTGTGGTGCCAATTAAATGTGTCAAAGCTTACATACCATTTAACTGACCCTTCTGACCAAAAATACTTTTTGAACTTTTTAAACAAACTAATGAAACGCGATGAAAATGAACGGGATATGTCACTTTAATACTCTAGGAGTGCTTCTATTAGACTTTTACGTAGAATATAATGCACAGAAAAGGCTTGGATCCAAGTGATATAGTATTCTACATAATTGTGTACAAAAGTGTAATCTCTTCTGTAAACTATCTTGTGCACTCCCTTCCGCAGTGGCAGAGAGCTGTGCACTGAACGTACTTGCACTGTTCTCTGAAATCCATCTTGCATCACATGTAATAAATTGCCGGTATGCCCCAGTTGCCTCCGGGAGGATTTTGAAAGGTGAAGGTAATAATAATGATAATAATAATAAATTCTTTTATTTAGACAGGATAGCACAATTAGTACAAATGACTAGTTTACATTGTGGTCCTGTATAAAACATATTCACAGACAGATAAATTAGAGAATAGAAAAATAGATAACATAATATAAAATATATACATAAAATGCACACACGATATCACTGGGGGAAAATAAACATACATCATATCTATATATCACTTATTTGAGAAATAATGCTGCAAATATGCTGATTTAAAAGATGTAATAGAACCACAGCTTCTGACAGACTCGGGCAACTGATTCCATAAAATTGTGGAGGATACCTTAAAAGACCGTTTATAATATTCAGTTCGAACTTTTGGTAAATATAAAATGCCACTATCGCTACTTCTTGTTCTGGAACTAACTTGGCTGACAAAACTAAAAACGTTCATATATTCTGGTGTCACGTTATTAAGAACCTTAAAAGCAAGCACTAGTTTTCTATATACAAAATAATCATGAACAGGCATCCATTTAAGAACACTAAAAAATATCAGTTGTAGAAGTCTGAGTTACTTTCACCTTCAATATAATTCTGGCTGCCCTTTTCTGTAACTTAAAAAGTCTGTCAATAAAAACCCTGTTTTTGGCTGAGCACCAAACTGTGCAACAATAGTTAAAATGAGGAAATATAACAGTGTTATAAACTTTCAATAATGCTGCATTTGACATAAAAGTTTGCAGACGACGTAAAATGCCTTCTGTGAAAGTTTCTTGCATAAAGAATCAATGTGTACAGACCAGGTTAGACATTCATCTATTTGTACACCAAGAAGTTTGGCTGTTTTAACAGTATCTAAAACAATATCTCCTACTTTGATACACATTTTTCTACACTTTGAGAGTTTTTGTGCAGTGCCAATCAACATACATTGTGTTTTCGCTAAATTCATCGTAAGTTTATTACTTTCCATCCATTTCATAGAGTTTAAAAGATCATCATGTAACCTTTGCTCAATAACATCAATAGATTGATGCGAAACATCCTGAGATGTATCATCTGCATATATAGAGACATTTGAGTGCTTTAGGCATTTAGGATAATCGTTAACAAATAAAATGAAGAACAATGGACCCCTGAGGCACTCCTATTGTAACATCTTTTTCATCTGACAAAACACCTTTCCATCTAACACATTGTGATCTTCCGCTAAGATAAGACTGAAACCATTTAAAAGAATTTTGACAAATACCAAATGATGAAAGCTTGTGTAACAATACCTGGTGGTTTACAGTGTCAAAGGCTTTACTAAGATCAATAAAAAGAACACCTGTTAATTTGCCACTATCTATATTACTTAACCATTTATCAATAATGTTATGAAGTGCTGTTTCGCAAGAATGCTTTGGTCTAAAACCGGATTGATGTTCCGTTAAAAGATTGTTTTTATCCAAATACTCGTAAAATGAGTTAAAAACATGCCTTTCTATAATTTTGCTCACGATTGCTAAAACTGACACGGGTCGATAATTGTTCACCATAAAATTGTCACCAGATTTAAAAAGAGGGGTAACTCTAGCTCTTTTCCATTCGGATGCAACCACACCACTTTTGATAGACATGTTTAACAGATATGTTAAAATTTCACCAATCACACCCGAGCTAATTTTCAACAGCTTTACAGAAATAGCATCTAACCCCGTAGCCTTGGAATTTGACATAGCATTTATTTAATTTCTGACAAAATTAATAGAAATATTTGGAATGCTAAAAGACCCCCTAGGCATTAATTGTTCAATTTCAGGTAACGAACTGTCAAATTTCTCTGCATATTTTTTTTTTTTTATATAATTTATTTATTTTTTTGGTTACATACAATACATCAAACACTTACACAAACATACCTTTCATACATGCATACATCTCTCTGTGGTTTAGGTTACTTGCTGTACAATAGTGAAAGTAATAATAATAACAATAATACATGTACTAAAAATAATGATAAGTACATGTAGTAATAATTAATCAATTGCAAAAATATTTTCCCACTTCATCCATATTTTATCAAAGTTATGTATTTTAAATGCTTGAATTGCAGCATATTTCTCTTGATCTGAAAATTTCTTTGAACCAATCCAAACAATTTTTGTTTTAGAAGAATTAATCCTTAGACCAGAAAAACTGGAAAAAAATTCTATCGTATCTAGAGCTGCAAAAAGCGATTCAGGTGATCCGTCAAGGGCTAGTGAAGAATCATCTGCATATTGCGATATTTTGTGTTCTGTGTTTTCTATAAATATGCCTTTTATACTTTTGTTTTGTTTAATTAATATTGCAAGAATTTCTGCACATAGGATGAATAAATAAGGTGCAATGGGATCACCCTGCCTACATCCCCTTTGTATATCAAACTGTTCAGATAAAAAGCCACTCTGTAAAACTGAGGCTCTGAAATTTGTGTTTAAGATTTTTATCCATTGAATAAAGTTTTCCCCAAAACCAAAATACTTTAAAACTTTATATATGAATGACCATGACATTGAGTCGAAGGCCTTTTCGAAATCAACGAGAACTAGAAGGCCTGGGATATTATTTCTTTCGGTGTATGACATAATATCATATATAAATCGAGTATTCTCCCCTATATATCTACCTTTTAAAAAACCAGACTGTGTATCGGATATTATATAATCCAAAACTTGTTTAATTCTAAAGCTGAGACAACCAGATATAATTTTGTATAATACATTTAAAAGTGTAATTGGTCACCAGTTTTTTAAAAACTGTCTTGGTTTATCCCCTTTAGGTAAGCATGAAATGATTCCTAGTCTTTGCGAAATAGGAAGTTCCCTCTTATGATATATACAATTAATAGCTCTAACAACATAATATTTAATGTCATTCCAAAATTTTTTAAAGAATTCAGTTGTATATCCATCGCTACCCGGGGATTTGTTGTTTTTCATATTTTTTAATACTTTAAGAACCTCTGCTTCTTTAATATCATCCTCCAGTTTTTTGGTTGCATGTGTATCTAACTTAGGAGAATTGTAATCTGAGATGATACTTTCCAGGTCGACATTAATTAAGTTAAAATCATTATTAGTATATAAGGCTTCATAATATTTCTTGACACCTTCTAATATATCTGACTGTCTGTAAATTGTACCAGTATCCAACTGAATTTTTTTGATAGTTTTATTTAAATAATTTCGGGATTCTAAATTACAAAAGTATTTTGAAGGTTTTTCCCCTTCCTCTATCCAACGTGCACGAGACCTTATCATGTGACCTTGTAGCTTTTCTTTTCTAATGTTTTCAAGAGCTGCTCTCTTCTCATCTAGAATATCAAAATCAATAGGAGAGTCAGACTCTAAAATTTCGATTTCATCTAAAAGTTTCTTTTCTTTGATGTCTTTTTCTCTTTTCTTAAATGCTGAGTATGATATAGTAATTCCCCTAATTTCCATCATTAAAACCTCCAGAAATAAACTTTCATCAATATCGTTTTTGCACTGAAAATTTATATTATCTATGTTATCCAAATATTGGCTAGTAACAGATTGAATAGTTTCTTTGACCTTCATAACATATTTTTTGTCTGTTAATAAATTGTTATTAAATTTCCAAAGGCCACGCCCTCTTGTAAAGGGATTAAATTTTAATTCAAGAATAACAACAGAATGATCAGATCTATATCCTGGCTTTATGGTACAGTTTTCAACCAAATTTGACAAACTATCAGATACAAGAAAGTAGTCAAGGCGACTTTGTTTTAAGGGATTTTTTTCCGCCATGTATAAGCTTTTTTATCTGGATTTAGCACTCTGTAGTAATCTAAAAGTTGTAGATCGTCCATGATTTCTAGAACTTTAGCACGTGCTTTGGGATTATTGATTCCACAATAGTTATAAGTATCCAGTGAAGGGTTTAATGTGAGGTTAAAGTCGCCACATAGAATAAAAAATTCATTGTCATATTCCAAGAAAATATTTCGTACATTTTCGTAAAATTGAGGGTTATCAGTGTTAGGCCCGTATATATTAATAAGAGTTACTTTGTTTTCTTCAATTGTCATATCAAGTGCAAGTAAATTACCTTCACAATCCCTTTTTATACCATGAATTTTAAACTCAAAGTTATTGTTGAACAAGATGCACACACCCCTTGAGTTTGACATATAAGAATTAAAAATACATTTGTATCCCCACTGTGATTCAATATATGGTTCACATTCAGAAATAAAATGAGTATCTTGTAGACATATAATAGAAAAACGCTTTTGTTTCAAGTAATTAATAACATCTTTACGCTTAGATGGAGTTGCCAGCCCCTGACAGTTCACTGTGGCTATTGAAATATTTTCAGACAACGACATCGCAGAAAAATAAGTAAAACAACTAAACATCTAGACATTTTCAGCAAGTAACTTACCCGTCCATCGTTTACCCATTCACACACACTAACACTCACATAATAACACAAACACATGTAAACAATTTGTATCAGTTCGATGATCCCGATCCCGGTCCTGTCGCTCATCAGATAATGGTATTTCAAACCCGATCCAAATTTGTTGCTCCCGCATGGAAATTTAAAGTTTGTTTAGCTTTCTACAGGGTAACAGGCTGTGTCCATAATATCGAACTTGTGTCGAACACCTTTCTGGTCCAACCCGAAAAATTTTCCGTTGTAGTACCAGGCACTCTGGATTTTCTCGTCGTTGTTGAGATCTCTTAGTAATTGAGAGTTCATCTGCGTTATATGATCGAACATCTTGAAGCATTTTTTGACTTCTTCCTTAGACCTGTTTCGAATAACTGTAATTTTAGATTCTGAGTTTTTGAATTTTGCAATTACTGGTCTGATTTTTCCGTTCGCCCCTGGAATTCTGTGAATGGCTAAAATATCAGCGGGGTCGATGGTCACTTTCGCTGCTTCCTTCATTATGACGCACAGTTCTTCTCGAAGGTTTTCTTGTGGTTTCTCCTTCCATCCTAGAAATTTTATATTGTTTTTCTGAGAATACTGCTGGTTGTGATTAGCGAGGGTCAACGCTGATTCCGTCAGGGATCGATATCTTTTCATCGTGCTCTGTAATGATCTCAATTCTTTAAGGTGTTCTTGAAACTTCTCTCTTATGTTTATTAAGTCCATATTCACCCCATCTTCAATTTCTTTAGTTTTCGACACAAACGTTTTTACTTTTTGGTCGACTCTGCTTTCAAATTCGTCTTTCACCTGAGCTTTCACGCTTTCAATGACTTCTTTTGTTAGTGTCTCTTTAACATCCGAGATGATTTCATTTTTTATTTCTCCCTTCATTTCTGACATAATCACTGCAACTATGCTTTTGATATCGTCTTTCTTTACCATAGATTCCCTGATCTCTGTTAGGCTTTCATGAATTCTTTTTAACTCACCCGATATGTCGGCACCTGGAGACATGGGTGTCGTGGGTTCTACGTCGGAACTACTAGTCCGTTGTTGTAGCCTTTTGTCCGAGACATTTGTACTTCTTAAAGTTCTTATAGATGATGGTACCGAATCTATCGTCAGTTGACTCTGTACCAACCTTTTCTCTAGAGATTTTCCGCTGCGATCTACTCGTTTCTCATTCTTTTTCTCCGTTTTCTCTTTCCCGTCCATGTTCTCCGATATTCCAGTGAGTAGATCTCTGCTCACGATGATTTTTAAACTTCAAGGAATACAAAGTCAAAACCGCAAAGAATAGCACAGAAATTCCACAGAAACATGCACAAATCGGTCTTTTATTTGATTAGGCGTCTTTTGAAGCTTTTATAAAGTTTTTGAGAAACAAAATCGAATTTTTAGCGGAGCACTCAAAAGTACGTCAGCCTACTGCCATCACGTGACCGGAACCCCCATTTCTCTGCATATTTGTGTCCAATGCCGCAAAAGAAGTCGTTAAACGTATTGGCCATCTCTTTTGTATCTGTAACGGGTTGTCCGTCCATTTCTAAATATGTTGGCGTAGCGGTTGCCGATTTCGTTGGTAAGAATTGTTTTAATTTTTTCCACATGTCTTTTGGTTTTGTATTGGCTTGATCTATTGCACTTTCCACAAATTTGCGTTTAGCATCGTTAATTTTGTTCACAACCCTGTTTCTTGCGGTCTTATATAATTTCCA
The DNA here is from genome assembly GCF_947568905.1 of Ostrea edulis. NCBI lineage: Eukaryota > Metazoa > Mollusca > Bivalvia > Ostreida > Ostreidae > Ostrea > Ostrea edulis. Next base: position 22,450,275 of record NC_079172.1, on the reverse strand, counting down.
GTCGGATTCGTCACGTGACTTTATTGCTCGGCGGTGTAATATATCCCTCTGTCGCATTTCTGAAAGAATATCATCGTTTATCCACTTCTCAGAGTCACTGCGAATACGTCGTTCTTTTATGGGCATATGCTTGTCGACAACTGTCATGAACATAGAATGGAAAGACGACCACATGCTATCGATGTCGGGTAATGATTTCAGCGAGTTCCAATCAACAGCATTAAGATCATTAATAAAATCTCTTTCAATTAGGTAACGAACAGTGATCAATTTCATAACTCCTATGAGCAATACAAAATAGAGAGATGGGCAAACACGGACTCCTGGACACACCAGAGGTGGGATAAGGTGTTTTGGAGGAGTAAACATCCCCTGTCGACCGGTCACACCCGCCACGAGTTATATATCTTGATCAGGTAAACGGAGTTATCCGTAGTTAAATTCGGTGTGCCAAGAACGGTTTAACAATCGGTATGAAACACGTCAGACAGCATTTGACCCAATGATAGATTGTATTGGCAAACTAGATCCTTATAATAACCATAGAATTTGCGAAATGCTTACTTTAAACAAGACCGTTGGAACCCCTGCACCATCAATTAGTTTGTCAGTAACCTGCTTCGATTTAAAAAAAAAACTGACCATACGCAGAACAAGCTCTTGCGTATCGAATCAGTTGGGAGATGTAAACAACATAATTATGCAGGTGATAATGGAATATTGCTACATAAATATGGGAAGTTCAATATAAACCCCAGCCATTATCAATCTGAACCCAACCCTATTTACTTTGCGAAGGAATCTCTGGTGTGCAAATCGTCACATGACCCCAACAGAAGCCGGTTTGGTAGGCAACTCTATGATATACTATCTGAGAGCTCGAGTTGGTGGGATGGCCTCTATTGATCTGCCACTCTGGGTGAAGAGATGCTTGCAAGCCTCATTGACATGTTCCTGGCTGCTGGTTCGATGGTTAAGGAGGACAACAAAACATTCCAGTGGATCCATGTAGTCATTTACATTTGCAATGGTTTGGCATGGCAGTTACAATGTAATGCACAGAAAGCTATAGTGACATCACAGGATTTCCATGTTTCCCATGCTGTTTTCTCTTCCCACTGGAGCATGTCACGGTATCATACCCAGCGAAGGCGTGTAAGAATGGCAACTCTCGGCACTTGTTCAGTTCCAGTGTCATAGCCATTTTGCGAGCTGCCAAGTACCTGATGTTCTTTTCTGTGGCAAAAGTAAACCAATGTTTATCGATGTCCAGACGTCCAGCTGTTGTCACTGCAAGGATTGCAATATCTGTGTCCATTGTGAAGATCGACACCTTTGTATAGCCCCGCCTCACTGTTTATTTATCCCAAACAATATCTAGCCTGTTTGAATGCTGTAGTGGACATGTAATGTATGGCAAGAATACAATGTATACTCAGAGAAGGTCTTTGCCATGCCAGGTGCAGCATGTTGACGATCCATCCAAGATCATGACTTCAACAAGCACTTGTTGAACTGAAGTTATGATCAAAAATTATCCATTGCCCCATTTGTAAACTGATCTTCCCAGCCTATGGGGCAAAATGGACCCGCCTTCTGGACGAAGCGGCATATTATGCTCACCAAATCCATGGAGATGCCCAGCACCCTATCATAGCAGATCGATCGAGAGACCCAGGTGAAACAAAGCATCAACCATGTCTCGTTTCCGAGTCTTTAAGTGCATTAGAGTGCCCAGGTACACATGCATGGGGTCTTCCAACTGTGGATGTGTCTGATAGACTCTATACTACTGGTACTCTCTCGGCGGTGTGCGTAGCTGTCGAACACGAGTTGTGAGATTGTAGGAGTAGGTATTGATATATATGAGTGGCTTGACTGTTCTTCAATACTTGGATGTTAAGACCATTCAAGATCATGCCACCTAGTGCTACAGGAGAGGAAGGCACCGGCATTTCTTGGCAGAGTGTTTCAAATGAACCACGAAAGGTGCCATCATTTTCAACATGTCTATTTGGACTATGTGTACAGCTTTAGGAAGACAAATTATTGTCAGCATCGTGCTCACATGTCTTCTGCAGGGAGAGTCAACATCCTGGTTGACAGCAAGCAGAATATATTGACCATACTTGTGCTTCTTCAGGTCTTGAAAATATGTCATAATTCGATCTTTGAGTTTGGTCGAGACTGTTCCAGCCTAGTGGTGTACAATCGTGTCAGGTTTACCAGTTTGAACACTGATGTCATAAGAGCATCCATGTGGGCATCATCAATTTAGGTCACCAGTTTTCCATGTGCTATACCATGATTGATATCATTTTGATCATCCACTGTTGTCTTTGTGACCCTAGCTAGGAGAACAGACACTTCATGTGATACTAGGAATCGTGTGCTATAAGGTCTCAGTTTAGAAAGAGGGTTAGAGTTAGCCTTAATCCTACCTTGTTTCCTAATTTCAGAGCAGCTGCCCTGACAAGTTTATCAAGATGGAAGATGAAATCTTTGCACAGAGAATTGTTATTCGCTGGTTTGTCACAAACGAAACACTATCAGGAAGTAACTGTGTGTGGTCTACATGCATGTACGCTCTGATGTTTTGTACTTTCTTAAGACACATTCAGATTCTTCACTAGTTTCCATCTTTGTGTCCGATGCAGTGCAGTTTTGTTATACTTTAGTCTGCATGAATCATGCCACTTAGCCTTGTGGCTCTGGAAGGTCGACTAGATACCCCCCCCCCCCCTCCACCCATCGTCCAGGCGGGACTTGTTTAGAGATGTTGGCAGGCAACCGATCTGACTGAAGTTGTGGATATTGTCTGCATGAATCCAAACTGTATGTCGCTTGGAATCAACTGGACAAGAAAGGATCTCAGCAGTGTCCTCTTGACATAACACATACTTCTTTCAATCTGTCATATAAGGCAGATGTACTGAGCTGTTGGGGATCTAATAGCTTATTGGCCATTGTCATTCAGGCAATATGCACCACCTCCATTCAGTCAATATACAAACTGGGAACCAACACCAATCAAGTACAGTGTATGAGAGAAGGTGCTGTGCAGTAGGATTATCACTTGAAATCAGGAAACAAAATAGCATAGGTATGTTAGTAAGTTGTTACCAGCCAATGAAGTTATGACGTTATTGCATATGTTCACTGCATTGTATTTCATACCTAGTACACATGGCATGGCTAAACTATAGGAGGCAAAATATGCAATTCATAGCCGCCATTTTGTAAAATGGCCGCCATTTTAGCCCTTTGAGGAATATGGAATGTCCCTACCTCCTAAATTCATTGTAATGGTATGACCTAAATGTGTGCCAAATTTCATGCTTGTATCATCAAAGGCACAATTTCACCGGAATTTTCACATATCTGCTGTGCTAATACATAAGAATTATTTCCAGCTGATCATTTACTAAAATCAAATGTTTTCCAAGCATTAGGCATTTGTACCTCACACGTGAATTGCACCGAGTTTTTAATTTCCAGGTAGTGATAGAACGCTTGATGGGGTCTCCGAAACTACCACAACATTGAGATGGTTCGCAATCGCACACTTCGTCATTATCACAGATTCATTCCTTTACCTGCACTGCATGGCGCATTCGGATGGAAGATTCCTTACCACTGACACTGTATAAACTACTATACGATTCCTTACCACTGACACTGTATAAACTACTATACGATTCCTTACCACTGACACTGTATAAACTACTCTACGATACTGGAATCGTCTACTATCAATGGATAACATTACTAAACATGTGTAAATCAATATAACAAGCCTAACTGGACAACACAAATGAAGTCATTATTTTTAAATTCTACAGAAAATATAGAATACTTATAGGACATTTTTGTGTGACACTTGTGATTTGAGAACAAGTTGCTTCATAAGTATAAGAATGAAGTGGCTAGTACATGTAAAAGTAAATCAACTCTTAATTAAGTTTATATAAAGATATTAAAACAAATTCAAAATATCTTAGTTTCTGTGGAAACGAGGGAGTTATTTATATTCGGTCTTTCCTATCCCCCTCGTTTCTGTCCAAGCCTTCATAAAGTATGTGGGAGATCAGTCGCGCTTCGGTTTCAATTTATTTCAGCTTACATCTGATGTGAATCGTTCGAAAACTTACATAATTAAATCAATTCATGAATGATTTTGCCGGAGGGGAATACAATTGAAATCATTCAAAACACTAAAGCAACGATAATCGTCGTCTTTTCAAACACTACATACTTTCGCTATCAAATTCGCCTCCATGATAAACAATGACTTCAGCGTATGCGTCACTTCATTTTGTAAAACACCTAGAGGCCCAAAAGGGGTGAAATGACTTACTTATTAGTAAATCGCACAAAAATCTAACTTTTTCAGTTCATTTTTTCATCACATGCATCGTATTTTTGTGAAAGGATATACTTTTCTGAATATGAAAATACAGAAAACAATAAAGATAAAAAGGAAGTTGTTACATAAATTATTCTAAGTGTTTGGTGGAATGAAAAATAAAAGAAAATGTAAATTAAATGTAATCGCATGTTCGATATTGTCTGAATTAAATACGCATATTGTATTTGCTCTGCTGTTTGTTTTGAAAATGTCATTGTTGTAACCAAAAAACAAAAAAAACAAAAACAACCAACAAACAAGGAAAAAAAAAAAAAAAAAAAGAAAGGAAAAGAAAAAAAAAGAAAAGAAAAAGAAGTGATGAAATATATGGGATTGAATAATATTTGATTGATCTCGATCATAATATCAGACGTGGGTCCTGATTTTCAAAGAGAGGTGAACCAAAGGATTTGTTGAATGTTGTTGATACAATGAACCATGATATGTGTTTTGTACAGTGCACTTATTTTATCGTATGCATGCAGTGTTATAAGTTAGTTACCGATTAAAACATCCTTTAAAAAAGAATTTAAAATGACAACCGTATTTACAATGTTCATTGATAAATGTTCAATGTTTGACAAAAAACTTGATTTACTTAGTCTTCATCAACACCCCCCACCCTTAAAACAAAATTTCATGATGTTGAAAATAATAATCAGTTTACATGAATATCAATGTCGGATTGCATAAACTTGCAGGAGTTTTGAAACCCTCCCCATGAATATTTAAAATAAAATTTTGATCCGGCATTGATCATTTGACATTTTCCCTAAAAGAGTTCAATTGATTCTTTTCGGATGCATGTGAATGAATCTCTTTGTTAAATAATTAATGTCCAGTTTGATATTGGGGGTAATAATTCATTAATGCCACTTCAGAAAGTCTCTCCTTGCCCATTGTGGAACGTAAGTACATCTATATACGTGTTGAAATTAAAAGGACCTTTCTGCTTTGCAGTTGGTAACGGGTAAGGTGCATCCGATGAAGAATTATAATTTCTGCAGGTTGAAAATATTTTTATTGAATTCCGACAAGCACTCCACTTGGCATCAACTCAATCTACGACTGACCACTTCTGTTTCCAAGCGCTGACATCTTGTTGGAGAGACTTGGGCGATTGAAAGTCGTTTTCCCGCATAAATAAACTCTCTCTCTCTCTCTCTCTCTCTCTCTCTCTCTCTCTCTCTCTCTCTCTCTCTCTCTCTCTCTCTCTCTCCAAAAAATGGGAAATACAACCCCCTCCCCCGTTGAGATTCGGCAATGAATGTTAAGTAGACTGAAGCAATGCTCACTGAGAATACCCCCCGCTTACCCCACTCTCCTAAAGGGTGTTGTTAATAGGTATGAATTACCTCTTTCCTGAGTGTAAAAATATGGTATGCCTTTGGAGAAGAAAATGGAAGATATAGTCCGAACACAAACCCATGACATAAACCTATAATTTTGACCTTGAGATCAAAGGTCAAGGTCATAAAGAGGTCATGAATGTACATGACACATAGTCTCATGGTGATACACCCATGTCTTATGGTTTGACTATGTCAAAACCCTATAATCAATTTTGATCTTGAGGTCAAAGTTCAAGGTCATATAGAGGTCATGAAGGTACCCGACACATCGTCTCATGGTGATACACTCGTGTGTCAAATATGGTATGCCTATGTCAAAGAACAAAGAAGTCATGACCCTGACACGAATCCATTGTAAAAACTTTCAATTTTGACTTTGAGGTCAAGGTCATATGGAGGTCAAGAAGGTACATGACACATCGTCTCATGGTGATACACTCATGTGTCAAATATGGTATGAATATGTCAAATAACAAAGAAGTTATGGCCCGGATACGAATCCATTGTAAAAAAAACAACAAAAAAACACCTTTAATTTTGACCTTGAGGTCAAGGTCATATAGAGGTCATGAAGGTACTCAACACATTGTCTCATGGTGATCCACCTGTTCGCCAAATATGGTATGCCTAAGTCAAAGAACAAAGAAGTTATGGCCCGAACACGAATCTGCACAGACAGACAGACAGAGTGATTCCTATATACCCCCCTGAACTTCGTTCTGGGGGTATAATTAATCATGCACCTTTACTGCAACTTTGCAGTTTAACAGTCTGTATAAACAGATAAAGTTCTAATGTCACAGGTTTGTTGTTCTGTCATATTTTCGTTGTTTTTCAATTTATGGTATGAAATTCCCTATAAGAAGAGACCCCCTCCCCCCTTTAAAAAAGGAAGGTATTTTGAATAAATATTTTAATAATAATAAAATATGAAAATAAAAATGAATGGATATAAAAGGGAAAAAATAGACACACGAGATGCGGTTCCTTTAATATGATACTTAATCCCATTTCAGGAATGCAGTACACACTGCGCAAATGGTCTTTTGATATCTTTAATTCCTAATTACATTCTTACTTATTTTGTTTCCAGTAATTCATCATTTTCATATTCAGAAGAATAATATAAGTCCATTCACAGAAATGAAAGGTAATGCGTATGATGAGAAATAAAGTGAAAAAGTTAGATTTTTGTGCGATTTACTAGTACATGTAGTAAGTCATTTCACCCCTTTTGGGCCACTAGGTGTTTTACAAAATGAAGTGACGCATGCGCTGAAGACATTGTTTATCATGGAGGCGAACTTGATAGCGAAAGGATGTAGTGTTTGAAATGATGAAGATTATTGTTGCTTTAGTGTGGAATTGAATGGTTTCAATTGTATTCCCCTCCGGCAAAATCATTCATGAATTGATTTATGTAAGTTTTCGAACGATTCACATCAGATGTAAGCTGAAATAAATTGAAACCGAAGCGCGACTGATTTCCCAAATACTTTATGAAGGCTTGGACAGAAACGAGGGGGATAGGAAAGACCGAATATAAATAACCCCCTCGTTTCCACAGAAACTATCATGTCACGAACCCAAATACCAGATACACCGCACACTGCCTCAGAGATATTGGAATACCGTAGCCCTTTAAAACGACTATGGTTTCGAACCCCGGCATAATATGTTCTTCCATAATCCTGCCAGGCACGGTAAACATCAAAATCATAAAAAAGCCAGGGAAACGTCGGACATTTCGGACTAAATATGGTTATGAGTGGGCACTGAAACGAGGCTTCCGTATGACGTTACACCAGCTGTGACACCTTATGATTGCACTGATAAAACTCGAAAAACCCTCTGTAACACCCACTTGTCCACCTGGAGGCCGTGACAACCCTCAAGAGAACTCTACCTTGCATCCCCAATCTTGATTATGCACCCCACATCTTGATTATGCACGTGTTCCACGCTTTCCGTTAGTACCGACATCGAACTTTGCACTTAATTCCAGTTCCACTCAACAAAATTCCTGCAATTTTCTCTCAACAAAACTTATTCCTAACTCATCCTTTTAAAACTGCATTCTTCAGTCCACAAGAAACCCGTTTGCTCAACAGTAAACAACAGTTCGTGGAAGTCGCCATTAGGCCTAACGGATTTAGGTTATTTTTAAAGTTGTGTATTCACACATCACTACGCCCATCTCGAAATGACATAGAATGTAGTCCAAGAATAACTCGTTAATTCAACTCAAATCAAATAATATTTTATCATATAAACTCAATGTTTTAGAATATTAAATGATAATGAATGAATTCATTATTTTTTCGTTGGATGGAGGACTTCCACGAAAAAAAAAAAAAAAAAGACGGAAAACTTTTGCATCATGCGCTACGCGCAATCATGGAGTTTTTCGTCTTCTTTTTTTTTTCGCGGAATTCCTCCATCCAACGAAAAAATAATAAATTCATTCCTTAATTTGAAAAGAATTGAAATGATGGTTATCAAGATGAAGTTAAAAATGCCTATTGTTCACACATTTGATAACTAACCATTTTTGCCCCACCCTGATACCAAAACTACGAAAGCCTATTAGTATCATGAAGAAAAATTAATTCATATCGTAATTACGAGAAAAGATCTCGTAATTACAAGATAATTATCTCATAAGTACGAGAAAAGATCTCATGAACTTAATAGATATCCATTGTGTATACATGTCAAAATTAGAATGATTAAATTTTGGTTAGAATTGTTGAATGGTAAAGACACAAAGTTGTCTAGTATTTTATACAAGAATGTGGTTTAAATTAAATCTGGATTTTACAATCTGTAGAAAATGAAAAATGTTTGATTATTGTTATCAAACAAACTCTGAATGATCAATTTCAACAGAAATGGGTTTCTGAATGTAATACATCAGGAAAAGGTGTATTTCATAATTTATTTACCAATAGTTTTTTACGTCGAGAAGTTATCTAGAAGCCAATGTACCAAGAAATATTATTCTTACATTGGCAAAATTTAGAACAAGTAATCACAGGCTACTATTGAGACAGGCAGATGGAGTGGTGTGCCCAGAAATCAGAGAATTTGTAATTTGAGTGAAAATGAGGTTGGGATGAGTTTCACTGTATCATGACTTGTTCAGCTCTTATGGATAGTAGAAAATTTTATTTACCTTCTAAATACACAAACAGACCAAATGCTATAAAATTCTTTAACTTTTTTCATGTAAAAAGTTATATAATATGAGTAATCTTTCCAAATATATAAATATAATTCACAAGAGAGTTACCCTTCAAGGTTAAAAATTATAAACAGTACACTCTTTCATGTGTATATATATATATATATATATATATATATATATATATATATATACACCATGTACAGAAATAATGATCTTTGACAATTCATGGAACACTGATATGGGGCTCTTTGTTCTTCAAATGTCGTCGTTCTTGGAATCTTTCACATCAAACGACCACGCTAAGCACATACCTACAAAATTTTGTTACATACGATTAATATTTCAAGCTCTCAAGAGGAGCAGCTTTAAGAAAAGATAATTAGATTTACAATTTCTGTACTTCACGATCGTTTTATCGGTTAACAGTGGGATAAACGTGGAGTTAATTATATGTTGTTTACAGGAAAAGTTTCAAAGATATCTGCACGTGTACAGGGGTTGATTGTTTGTTTTACGTCCCGTCGAAAATTTTTCACTCATATTGTGACGTCACCAACTATAGGTGAAGTACCACAAATTTGACCTATATTCAGCGCTCAGGGTCGCAACCAAAGGTCTAGAGTTTTTAGTTCTTTACCCACATGCAACTAGTGACGTCTCAATATGAATAAAGTCTTTTTCAAAGGAACGTGGAACAAACAACAAAAGTCTACTGATAAACACATTCAGTTCTAAGATCGTCACGATAAATCATGATACTTACTGATAAACACATTCAGAAGATTGTCACGATAAATCATGATACGTACTGATAAACACATTCAGAAGATTGTCACGATAAATCATGATACGTACTGATAAAGACATTCAGAAGATCTACGATAAATCATGATACTTACTGATAAACACATTCAGAAGATTGTCACGATAAATCATGATACGTACTGATAAACACATTCAGAAGATTGTCACGATAAATCATGATACGTACTGATAAACACATTCAGAAGATCTACGATAAATCATGATACTTACTGATAAACACATTCAGAAGATTGTCACGATAAATCATGATACTTACTGATCAACACATTCAGAAGATTGTCACGATAAATCATGATACTTACTGATCAACACACTCAGAAGATCGTCACGATAAATCATGATACGTACTGATAAACACATTCAGAAGATCGTCACGATAAATCATGATACTCACTGATCAACACATTCAGAAGATCGTCACGATAAATCATGATACTCACTGATCAACACATTCAGAAGATCGTCACGATAAATCATGATACTTACTGATAAACACATTCAGAAGATCGTCACGATAAATCATGATACTTACTGATAAACACATTCAGAAGATCGTCACGATAAATCATGATACTTACTGATAAACACATTCAGAAGATCGTCACGATAAATCATGATACTTACTGATCAACACATTCAGAAGATTGTCACGATAAATCATGATACTTACTGATAAACACACTCAGAAGATCGTCACGATAAATCATGATACGTACTGATAAACACATTCAGAAGATCGTCACGATAAATCATGATACTTACTGATAAACACATTCAGAAGATTGTCACGATAAATCATGATACGTACTGATAAACACATTCAGAAGATTGTCACGATAAATCATGATACGTACTGATAAACACATTCAGAAGATCTACGATAAATCATGATACTTACTGATAAACACATTCAGAAGATTGTCACGATAAATCATGATACGTACTGATAAACACATTCAGAAGATTGTCACGATAAATCATGATACGTACTGATAAACACATTCAGAAGATCTACGATAAATCATGATACGTACTGATAAACACATTCAGAAGATTGTCACGATAAATCATGATACGTACTGATAAACACATTCAGAAGATTGTCACGATAAATCATGATACTTACTGATAAACACATTCAGAAGATCGTCACGATAAATCATGATGCTTACTGATAAACAAATTCAGAAGATTGTCACGATAAATCATGATATTTACTGATAAACACATTCAGAAGATCGTCACGATAAATCATGATGCTTACTGATAAACACATTCAGAAGATTGTCACGATAAATCATGATATTTACTGATAAACACATTCAGAAGATCGTCACGATAAATCATGATACTTACTGATAAACACATTCAGAAGATCGTCACGATAAATTATGATACTTACTGATAAACACATTCAAAAGATCGTCACGGTAAATCATGATACTTACTGATGAAGGAAAAGATTGCAACCATGTAAAACATCCCATACCACTGAATGACCACTTTTAATTTGGATGTCAGTAACGCTGATATAGGAGATGATATGACCTGGTATTATAAAAGCAGAGGGTATTGTTTACATACGTAATGCACCGGAAACATGCTGGGAAAAACCTCCTTTATCGTAGTTTAAAACATTGCAATAATGTGGGTTTTTTGACTGTCTTTTGAAAAAAAAACTACTTGCTTACAAATAATCATATAAAGCAAAGAAAAACAAGCACTATGACTTACTGATGCAGTGAATACCATGCCATAATTAACACCGTAGTGAGTCTTCCCAAACGCTCGGGCTGTGGCTGTTGGTAGGAGTGAAAAATTTCCGGAAAATGTGAGAAATAAAAAACACACCCATATGAGGTACAATGGTTTCCCCACTAAGCTGGTCAATTCAAAGGTTAAAATGAAGAATGAAAATAATCCTGTTGAAAAAACCATGGCTGTCTGAAATAAAAAAAAATCTATTCGTATAACTTAATGAAAAGGTGAAGATAACGAACCGTGATCAATCTCATAACTCCTATAAGGAATACAGAATAAAGAGTTGGGCAAACACGAACCCCTGGATATACCAGAGGTGGGATTAGGTACCTAAGATGAGTAAGCATCTCCTGTCGACCGGTCACACCCGCCATGAACCCTTTATCTTGATTAGGCAAACGAAGTACATGTAATCTGTAGTCAGAATCAATGTGCCAAAAACGGTCTTATAACTGGTATGAAACACGCTAAACAGCTTAGATCCAATAATAGATTGTATTGACAAACTAGATCGTTAAAACAACTATAGAATTCTTATCACATGCAGAACAACTTCCTACGTATTGAATACGTTTTGATAAAAGGTGAGTAATTTTGCAGATAAAGGCTCTATTTTCCTGACGTGTTTTATCTCTGGATAATATGAGAATCAACTGTAGACAATATGTACATCAGATCGACAGTACATTATACATCACATCGACAGTACGTCATACATCAGATCGACAGTACGTCATACATCAGATCGACAGTACATCATACATCAGATCGACAGTACATTATGCATCACATCGACAGTACGTCATACATCAGATCGACAGTACGTCATACATCAGATCGACAGTACATTGTGTACATCAGATCGACAGTACATTATACATCACATCGACAGTTCATTGTGTACATCAGATCGACAGTACATTATGTACATCAGATCGACAGTACATTGTGTACATCAGATCGACAGTACATTGTGTACATCAGATCGAGAGTACATTATGCATCAGATCGACAGTACATTATGCATCACATCGACAGTACATCATACATCAGATCGACAGTACATTATGCATCAGATCGACAGTACATTGTGTACATCAGATCGACAGTACATTGTGTACATCAGATCGACAGTACATTATGCATCAGATCGACAGTACATTATGCATCACATCGACAGTACATCATACATCAGATCGACAGTACATTATGCATCAGATCGACAGTACATTGTGTACATCAGATCGACAGTACATTATGCATCAGATCGACAGTACATCATACATCAGATCGACAGTACATTATACATCATATCGACAGTACATTATACATCAGATCGACAGTACATTGTGTACATCAGATCGAGAGTACATTATGCATCAGATCGACAGTACATTATGCATCAGATCGACAGTACATCATGTATCAGATCGACAGTACATTGTGTACATTAGATCGACAGTATATTGTGTACATCAGATCGACAGTACATTATGCATCATATCGACAGTACATCATACATCAGATCGACAGTACATTATACATCATATCGACAGTACATTGTGTACATTAGATCGACAGTACATTGTGTACATCAGATCGACAGTACATTATACATGAGATCGACAGTACATTATGTACATCAGATCGACAGTACATTGTGTACATCAGATCGACAGTACATTATGTACATCATATCGACAGTACAGTATACATCAGATCGACAGTACATTATGCATCAGATCGACAGTACATTATACATCACATCGACAGTTCATTGTGTACATCAGATCGACAGTATATTATACATAATATCGACAGTACATTGTGTACATAAGATTGACAGTACTTTATACATCAGATCGATAGTACATTATACATCAGATCGACAGTATATTATGCATCAGCTCGACAGTACATTGTGTACATCTGTTTGACCATATATGATCTGACATCTGTTAATTTCTTACAGTGACTTTCGATTACAGAAAAAATACAGCGGCTGCTTTAGACGATAGGCTACGTAATCAATTATAGTTGACTACGTAAATATACCATATAGCTTTTTTTTTTTTTTTTTTTTTTAAAAGGAGGGTTCTCATTTTTGCGATGAGTCCAATAGCTGTAGATTAGTTTTTGCGTATTGAAATTTTGCGAATTAGTTTTGTCACTAAAGGACAACACAGGCTATTTTATTTCTACAAAGTATATTTCTGTGAATTTTATAAAATGGAATACGGAAATATTAATGTATTGTGACTGCAGTCCTTCAACAAAAATACTTTGTTAAGCACTACTCCAATTCCACGCACAAGTACTTCGAAGTTGATATTAAAAAGACGCTGGAGTTTCTCATTGACAATATCTACGTGGTCTTTGGTGATCATGTCTTCCAACAATCTGTTGGAGTTTTCACGGGCACACATTGTGCTCCTTTATTTGCCGATCTGTTTGTATATTCTTATATTGGAGGAGAAAATATTTCTTGCTGTGGCCTTCAACTCCACATTTAGATAAATCGACCAAGTTTCATTTATCAGCAATGTTCATTTTCATCCATACGTTGATTAGATATACATGTATCCCAGTGAACTCAATATATAAATAAAAAAAAAAAAGACACCACAGAAGCTTCCACAGAAGCTTCGTATTTGGGTATTTTATGGAACATCGATCTAAAACACAAACTGAAAACTGAAAACTTACTTTTATCACAAAGGGGATGACTTCAGCTTCCCAATCGTCAACTTCCCATATTCATACAGTGGTATTCTACTATCATGTATCTCAACTGATTCGATACGCGAGAGCATGTTCTGCGTATGATCAATTTTGAATCTAGGAAATCTACTAACAAATAGTTAATGTTACCGAGGTTTCAAAAGTCTCTTTAAAAGTCAGCATTTCGAAAATTCTATTCTCGCTATAATAATCTCAAGTTATTTACAAATAAAACTGTCACACAATTTGCTAGGTTGTTCTTTAAATACTTATTTTGAATACAGATTGTTCCTGATCAAGATAGAGGGTTCATGACAGATGTGACAGGTCAGCAAGGGATTCTTACTCCTCCTACATGTGTAAGTACCTGATCCTACCTGTCCAGAGTTTCGTGTTTGTCCTACTCTTAATTTTGTATTCTTTATGAGATTGTTCACTGTTCTTTATTGTCACCTCTCAAAGACCCGTAAAATTGTCAAAATTTTATTTCCAGCAAACATATTACAGATTTAAGGTAATACATTGATACAGGGTAATATATTGGCACTGTGAAAAACTGTGGAATCATCATTGTTCGTGGGGGATTAATGTTCGTGGATTTTGTGGTTCACTCTTGCCCACGAATTTACGTGTCTTCGAACATTTTTAAAACCAAGTAGGGCTCTATCTCTCTTGGTGACATTGTATCACTTATCCACGAAATTACGTCCCCACGAGCCAACAAAATTTTGCTTACCCACGAGCATTGACCCCCACGAATGTGACAGTATTCAGTCTGTCGATGACTGGAATTACTGTCGTCGGATAGGATGAAATTGATTTAGAGGCAAAAGTGCGAGGAAGTAGTGCTACAGAATGACGCCTTGTTCTAAATCAAAATTCAAAAGTACTGTATAACTTCAAAATACACAGCTACATATACAGAAAATATCTCTATAGAATGCTTTATATTTGCTTCACACAACTCGATGCTTTGTCCTGTGAATATCTACACCATTTCAACGCATTTGATAAAGCAAATATAAAATACCATCATTGTTGATGTTCTACGCACAAGAACTCAGACACTATGTATTAGATGAAAGTGTTATATTTTATTCAATGGGTGATTTATACTAGGAGTGTGAAGTATATATTTTGCCTTCGTACGCGGCACAGGTAATTGCATCGCTTGGGGGTCGAATTTACTTTATATAGTAAATTCGACCCCCAAGCGATGCAATTGCCTGTGGTACGCGGTAAGTTGAAGTCTTCCAGACTATCACCAAGCCATTGGATCATTGACTTCGCTGGACTTGGTCCATTGGTAACATGGCAACGCGAGTCTTATTTGCACGTGCACAAGGTTTTTTTTAACGTAATTGGTGAAATACAGCGCCATTTAATTATCTACGTACGTTCTTCACAATTGGTGAAGAAGAAAATGTGCTGTACACCGCTAAGTGTTCTACCTTAAAGGAAAATTTGTCTGCTAGGGTTCCCCACATTATCCGTCCTGCCCCGTTACAAACAGCTGCCAGCGATCCCACCACGGCAAGGAAGTAGTCATCACCAATGAAGGTTTGTCCAAATGCCTAAAATACGCACGTTTGTTCAATTTAAAAGTTTATTATCATTTACAATACATTCAGTTCTCAAGGTCAAAAAATATTTTGTACATGAATTTAATTTCATTTTGTGTAGAATTCTGACTAAATTAGAATTATTCCGTGGCCACGACACAGAATTGAGAAACTTGGTATTACATGGATTAGGTGTGCAAATCATATACAAATTCTAGTATACTCTCAGTTTTATATTGAATTTTACTTGTATTTCGTTCAAATATACCTTGTATAACGACGATATAAAATTGATTCCTTGTCCATTAAACAAATACATGAACCAAAGTTTATAAAATGCCTTTTGCCGCAATGTTTCCCTCGGTGAAAATTCTCTCTCCGTTCTAAAAAAAAAAACCATACAAAGACACAATCAGGGCATGCACAAAAGTATTTACTGCCAAAATGAAATTCACAAGGAGAAGATTTTATATTCACAAGGCTTAAGTGCAATTTGCCACTTTGTAAGGTCTCACTGGCTCAGACGGTCACTTTAATACGTACTGCTCGTTACCTTGGTTACGTTAAACCTCTCTTACGTAAAACGTATTGTCTGCTCTCTCTGCAAACGCTCGCTACGTATAGAAATGAGCTTCGCAGGTCGTTCGGACAATAGATTTAAAAACGTAGGTCCTTGTGCCGCAGCAGGCATTGACATGATAAAGAACTCTCAATACAACCAACCGAGGGCAGTGCCTAAATGTAGGTCTAGATTTATGGTACCCTACCTACAGTTGTGAAATGGGTGTAAAACAAACGAGCTGTTGAAACCTTCTTTTACGTGTTTTGCCTACTTTCGTAAATTATAGATACATTTGCACTAATACCTACCGGGAAAAAGTCGATACCTACATGTGGTCTAGGTGTCGTGTTTTTGATGATGGCTTAAAGAAAGTTTGAGAGGGAATACGAGGAATCGATAATGATCGTAGCTTATCCAAACACATAAGAAACTATGTGCCCAGTATCTTATACATGTACCATGAAACCGAAAAAAGTAGACAAAGTTAAAAAATTATATATTTTTGTGTATCGAAATGCTTTCTTGCTAAAAGTAATACCTTAGTCTATTTTATCTAATTATCAGAAACAAAATAATCGAATTCAATATACCCGCGACAATGTCAAAATTTACAGCAAAAATAGGCAGTTTACTGTATATCAGAACAATAAATATTTGAAATCATTGTCTTATAAAAATGTATTGATGCTTTTACCTTACAGGATCTTGATTTTCTGCGAAACTGATAATTTCATTATGCAAACTGTCGGCTTCTCCAGGATTACTTTCGTCATTGTCTTTGGCGCTTATCAGTGGATGATACTGAAGAAAAGTAATTATATAATTAATTAGTATATGCACAAAATTTCCTGTCGTGAGTCTTGGCGGCAAAAACAAAAGAAACAAACAAAACATCAGCAGCTACAAAATAAACACTGGGAAACAAATCATCTAAATGGGGTATCATACATATGGAATAACTGAACAAGAGGTTTTGCAAATTCATTTTTGCATGGAACCCTGTTATATATATATATATATATATATATATATATATATATATATAGTTCAATAAAAAAAAGCAGGAAAATATACAGTTCCAAAATATATTTAAATTACTAGCGCTTTCTGGATTTTAACATCCATCCTCAGGTGAATACAAATTTTAAATAATGAATACAAAGTTGTTTATCTTAGAGACGTCTGTAAGATAAACAACTTTGTATTCATTATTTAAAATTTGTATTCACCTGAGGATGGATGTTAAAATCCAGAAAGCGCTAGTGATTTAAATATATTTTGGAACTGTATATTTTTCTGCTTTTTTTATTGAATTATTCTGACTGTGTGATATCAACTCTTTCTACTTGGAATATATATATATATATATATATATATATATATATATATATATATATTGTTTAACGTCCTTCTCTAGAAGCCGGGAGGGATCTATATTGTACAACACCTGCTGTGACACGGGACCTCGGTTTTTGCGGTCTCATCCAAAGGACCGTCCCATTTTGTCACCTCTTACGACAAGCAAGGGGTACTGAGGACTGAGGACCTATTCTAACCGGGTCCCCATGGGATTATATATATATATATATATATATATATATTAATAAATATGAAAAGAAAACACAGAAATCCTCCGTAAAGCTTTAGCGCTTTCATTACATCTTCAGATTTTTGCAGAGCTTTTGAAGATGTAATGAAAGCGCTAAAGCTTTACGGAGGATTTCTGTTTTCTTTTCATATTTTTTTGATATTGTTATCCAATTACTGAGACTCTTTCAATTTTGGATATATATATATATATATATATATATATATATATATATATAAAAGCACTGAAAAGGCCACGACACTGTTGGTTATTTAAAACTCAAATTTTCGACGCAACCCGCGTCTTTATCAAGAGACATATATTACATAAACAAATAACACGCAAAAACGACAAGTATCGATAAACTATAAGTTCCGAAAACGAGAGAAAAATTTGCATTTCATAAACAGCAGAACAATAGAAAACGGCATGAAGAAAAATAAGACATTTCATACAAATGTACATAAATACGTGGGAGACAACAAACAATACACGACTGGACTGTGGGAAGAAAGAGGATGGATCAAGCGATGCAGTTGGGGATAAATAGTTATATATATATATATATATATATATATATATATATATATATATATATGGTAATCAAGTTTAATATAAACTCCTACCCGAAAAGATTCCTTATGAAGCACTATGCATAAATTGCATGGAGTCAAAAAGACAAAAGAAAGGTAACAAAGTGGACCAACTCATGAAACAGAGGATTAACAGCCTATAAAATCAAATAATCATCAGGAATACCCGTATATATCAGGTGATTAACAGCCTATAAAGTCAAAATAATCATCAGGCATACCCGTATATATCAAGTCATTAACAGCCTATAAAGTCAAAATAATCATCAGGCATACCCGTATATATCAAGTCATTAACAGCCTAAAAAGTCAAATAATCATCAGGCATACCCGTATGTCAGAGGATTAACAGCCTAAAAAGTCAAATAATCATCAGGCATACCCGTATATATCAAGTCATTAACAGCCTATAAAATCAAATAATCATCAGGCATACCCGTATATATCAGGTTGCAGATTGTACCTTGCAAGCGTCATATCCTCTGTTTGTCAGACGGACAGAGGAGGGGTCAGGTGGATAGGAGGAGTAAGCATCCCTTGTTGATTGGTCACATCCGACTTCTTCCCTTTATTTTGATCAGGTAAACGATGTAATTTGTAGTCAGTTAATTTGTAAAGAACGGCCTAACAATAGGTATGAAACATGTCACACAGCATTCGAACGAGTGAAATCTTGGCCTTGCAAATTAGGTCATTATCATAGCGATCATAAAGTTTGCGAAATGCTGACATTAAACGAGACTGTTGAAACTCCTGTGAAATTGAATGAATATGGAAAATATTCACCAAGGGGTGCTTAAAGATACTGACCGGTCAATTTAACATTGACTCATAAGATACATAATGATTCGGCTGATAAAAGAAATCAAGATGATTTCACAATAAAACTCCAGGTAAATGAAGACGCATAAAGCAATTTTCTGACTGTTGAAACTTATTTTGACTACGGATTACTTCATTTACTTGACCTGATCAAGATATAGGGGCCTACATGTAGGACGTTCACGGCGGGTGTGACCGGTCATCAAAGAATGCTTACTCCTCCTAGGCACCTGATCCCATCTCTGGTACATGTTTGTTTTAAGTTCGGTGTTTGCCCTTTTCTTGATTTTGTATCTTTTATAGGATTTATGAGATCGATCACCAATCGTTATCTTCATTTGTTCATTGATCTTGGTTGTGTTTGATACAGTTTTCCATTGTTGAAAGTGTTTTAGGGTGATTTATATATTTATACCTGAATAAATATGCCATAGCACATAATGTATAAACAATTTCTAAGGAATTCTACTTAGGATTGGTTTGCATATCAAAACAGATGTACCTAACAACTGAAAGCTTGGTTCCTTACATCGTGTGGAGGATCTTGAAGCAACATGGATCCGATAAACTGCATGGCGGCATAACAACCACCTAACAATAGAAAACTGGAAGGAACTCTGTCCAAAATAACGTCTTGTGTAAAATACCTAAAACACAAAATTCGCTTTAAATAAGAATCTTATCACGAGAATAGCAGTCAAATGTACGCGTGAGAATGAGATTTCCAAAAGCACTCAAATCGAAACATTCATGTTAAAACAAAACGAAACAATCAATTAAACACTTGTTCTGTAATACTTTTCGCCATTTTCGTCCAAATTTGCTTTTTCGTTATGAGGATTGATGTATGCTGTTTGAATTTGGTCGAAGATGAAAGCCCCACCTCCAAATCCAGCAACCACACATCCATTCACCAACCCTTCCTTATCAGGAAGCCACTGATAGAAAACAAAAGAAAATCACAAAAACAAGTGAGAGTATACAATATAGATCTTTTGTTATTCATTCATTTCGGCAGAGGTTAAGTTTCGTAATTTGAAAACAAAAATCACAATCTCTGTGTTTTTATTTCGCTGCTGAAGCATTTATTTAACACTACTTATTTCTCTCCCTCGAGGTCAGTGGGATTTAAATTAGAATACGAGTATATCAAACAATGAGTGGAAACATTGAAAATTATTCCCACCCCTGCTAATTGACAATTATACAATATAATTTGTGAAAATGAAGTTTGTCCTACAATCTTATTATAGACTTTATTCTAAATGACGTTCTGCAAACTCTACACCTTACATTAGCAGTGAGAAACATTACACAGATTACATTAGCATTGACAAACACTACACAGATTACGTCAGTTGTCACAAACACTACACAGATCACGTCAGGTATCACAAACACTACATAGATTACGTCAGCTGTCACAAACACTACACATATTACGTCAGCTGTCACAAACACTACACAGATCACGTCAGATATCACAAACACTACACAGATCACGTCAGATATCACAAACACTATACAGATCACGTCAGATATCACAAACACTACACAGATCACGTCAGATATCACAAACACTACACAGATTACGTCAGATATCACAAACACTACACAGATCACATCAGATATCACAAACACTACACAAATTACGTCAGATATCACAAACACTACACATATCACGTCACAAACACTACACAGATCACGTCAGATATCACAAACACTACACAGATCACGTCAGATATCACAAACACTACACAAATTACGTCAGATATCACAATCACTACACAGATCACGTCAGCTGTCACAAACACTACACAGATCACGTCACAAACACTACACAGATCACGTCAGTTGTTATAAATTCTTTCTATGACGTCAGTTATTAAATCCCCAAAGATGAAGTCAGCTGCCCCGTGCTTTACGTTTATTTCATCAGTTGAACAAACTCTGAACGGGATAAGTCTAAACTCTTAGGTCTAAATCAGTTACGTTAAAATTCAAGACGCATTCACATTAGCTTTCACAAGATCATCTCTGTTGTCAATCACTTCATAGAAGTTAATTCAGATCCTCTAGAAAAATCAATAATATCGATACTTTGAAATACGTTAAACATCTATCAAAACATTAAAGCTCACTTTCATGGCACATCCCATCGGTGTAGCGTAGGCTATCCCCACACCGATCCCAAACAGGAATCCATAGGTGAACAAAGTCCAGTAGAATGAAAACTTTATGGTGAAGAATGTTAATAATACACCAGCACTGAAATTTAGAACCAGACCGGAGGAATGAATAAGGACTAATGACTTATAGCCAATCGTTATTTGTTTTGCATCAACATTTATTCAATTGATTGATTGTATACATATTTGTCATAGCCTCAGCAAAAACACTCACTAAATAACTAAGGTTCAAATTCGGGAAATTAAATGTGTTTTCACCTTGCAATCCAAGCACCTATAAGAGTTGAGAATTTTGGACCAATAGCTTTGTATAGCATTCCGCCCAGAAACATGGACATTCCTTGGCCCATTGCTGCGATCGAATTAATCCATGTACTCTCTGCATAATTTAGCGTTTCATCCACTTTATGTTTTTTCATGTATGATGTCATATAAGGCGTCATGTTTCCTGGAATACATAATGTCATATAAGGCATCTTGGAATACGAATGCGTGAAAGATATCATATAAGGCCTCACAGAATACAGATATCGTATGATGTAATGTAAGACGTCATAGAATTACGATATTGTATGATGTAATGTAAGACATCATAGAATACAGATATCGTATGATGTATTGTAAGACGTCATAGAATACAGATATCGTATGATGTACTGTAAGACGTCATAGAATACAGATATCATATGATGTAATGTAAGACGTCATAGAATACAGATATCGTATGATGTACTGTAAGACGTCATAGAATACAGATATCGTATGATGTAATGTAAGACGTCATAGAATACAGATATCGTATGATGTAATGTAAGACGTCATAGAATACAGATACTTGCATGATGTAATGTAAGACGTCATAGAATACAGATACTTGTATGATGTAATGTAAGACGTCATAGAATACAGATATCGTATGATGTACTGTAAGACGTCATAGAATACAGATATCATATGATGTAATGTAAGACGTCATAGAATATAGATATCGTATGATGTAATGTAAGACGTCATAGAATACAGATATCGTATGATGTAATGTAAGACGTCATAGAATACAGATACTTGTATGATGTAATGTAAGACGTCATAGAATACACTGTCAGATACCTGTATGATGTAATGTAAGACGTCATAGAATAAAGATACTTGCATGATGTAATGTAAGACGTCATAGAATACAGATATTGTATGATGTAATGTAAAACGTGTTATCATACAAGTCATTTCACTTAGTGAACTTTCATAGTTCGTATAGTCAAGTCACAGAAAGATTGATTGATTCAATATTGTTTAACGTTCCACTCGAGAATTTTTCACTCATATGGAGACGTCACCATTGCCGGTGAAGAGCTGCAAAATTTAGGCCTATGCTCGGCGTTTACGGCCTTTGAACAGGGAGGGATCTTTATCGTGCCACATCAGCTGTGACGCGGGACCTCGTTTTTTTTTTTTCGGTCTCATCCGAAGGACCGCCCCATTTAGTCGCCTTATGAAGGGGTACTGAGGACCTATTCTAACCCGGATCCCCATGGGACATTCACAGAGAGAATTCGTTTATACGCGGGTTTCTGATACACTGTTATTTAAATCACCTGATTTTGGTTGATACACATACCATGCCAGGGCCGTAAATCAACCTTCAATTTGGAGGAGGCAGGAAATTAGGCGGGGGTCTGGGGGCCGCCCAGGCCCCCAGACGCTGAGCACATTTTGTGCACACTGAACACGTTTCGTGCAAAATCCTTGATTCTAGGGCCTTCTAAGATGTTACTTGACTAACTCATTCTAAAAGAAAGATTTGGAATGCTTTTTAAGGGAGGTATCATGTTCTTAGTTATTGGAAACAACATAAATTCTAATGAACTTTAAATTTTAATTTTTTTTGGCTCAAAAGTTGGAGGAGGCAGCTGCCTCCCCCGCCTCCATGTAATTTACGGCCCTGCATGCAAGTGAAGAAAACAAACATAAGAAATTGTTATTATATCACTAAAATATTATTTTGTTGTTGTGCATACTATTACGTTAACGTCACGTTGCTATCGTTAAGGCGATCTCAGCAACACATGAGCGGACCCCGATTTCAAATGCATTTTCTGTAGTCTTTCTTTGCGTCGGCAAGAACGACTCATTGCATGGATGTTCGGGAGATATGAAGATCTATTTACCCTAGAAAAATTATATTACCCTCGTGCCTTGCCCTCTGTGGGCGAAAGTTAAAAATGATAAAGTGAGTTAACTTATTTTCATACCACGAATAAAAAATTAGACATTCTCTGAGACCAGGCGACTCTAACGTGTAACATGAAGAAAAAGAGTTATCATAACACATACTCAGTTATAGTGAGTTATAAATCATTATTGTGAAAATCAATATACGCTTTTCTTTGAGATTTATTTCATACATTTTGGTTTGAAAAATTTCAGCCTAAGGAACAAACAGAAAGCTTTCTATATCTAGGTCCATTTATACCTATCAAAATTTATTCACATTTTGACTGTTTTTATAACGAAGCTTTACAATTTTTCTGCAATATAGAAGAACTTTGTTTTATTTTTTTGCACATATATCTGCATGTTTATCGAACAAGAGGTCCATGAATCACATCGCCCACCTGAGCAGCAGTTCCTAGCAAGAAACAAGCTTCAACAAAACTATCATTATACAAAAAGCTCTGTTCAGAAAAAAAATTCAAAGGTAGCGACTAAAAATTCATTAATTATCAAACTTAATTATTAAACTTGACTACAAATTCATCAATAATCATATGCCTTTGTAGAAGGATATGGCCTTTCATATTAACAAATTTCATTTTAGAATGCTTTTTGAAGTTTGGGGATTCAAGTTTGTTGAAATGAAGGGTCATGCCTCCATCAAAGGGGAAATAATTACAAAAATGCAAAAATCGGGTTGGGTCATTTAAAAACCTTCTTCTCAAGAACCATCGAGCCAGAATAGCTGAAATTTACAAGAAAGCTTCCTGAAATAGTGCAGATTCAAGTGTTCAGAAATCATGACCCCTGGGATCAAAGTTTTACATGCCAATATACATGTGTAGGCACACAAGGGTGATTTGTTTCAAGTTTGATTGAAATTGGCCCAGTGGTTCTGGAGAAGATTTTCTTGTATACTGTATGTGGCCCAACCCTACCCTCGGAGGCCAAGATCTGAACAAATTTGAATCTACTCTAAATTAGAAAGCTTTCACTGAAATCTCTACTCATATGGCCTCGTGGTTCCTGAGAAGAAGATTTTAAAAACGTTTCCCTATATATTCGCATGTAAAATTTGATCTCCTATTGTGGCCCCATCCTACCCCTAGGGGTCATGATTTTTACAAACTTGAATCTCACTATGTCAGGAAGCTTTCAAGTAAATTTCAGCTTTTCTGGCTCAGTGGTTCTAGAGAAGATTTTTAAATGGCCCAATCGTACCCTGTGAATAAATATCTCAACTTTGAATGGAACATGGCCCTTCATTTCAACAAACTTTAATCCCCTTCATCCAAGGATGATTTATTCCAAGTTTGATTGAAATGGCTCAGTGGTTCTGGAGAAGATTTTCCTATATATCAGCATATGAAACTTTGATCCCCTATTGTGCTCCCACCCTGCCCTCGGGGGCCATGATCCGAGCAAATCTGAATCTACTTTATACCGAGCGAAGCTCGGACGGACCGAAGGCCCGTCCGCGAAGCAAGGCTCTAAAGGTAACACGTATGTAACAGAAAAAAGTCAAAATCAGCAAAAGAAAAAGAGATAATCTCTATATACGTTCACTGAAATTTTCGTGATCCATATGGGCGCCGCCATTTATTTTTTCATTACCTGCTTCAACAGTTATTCGTGTTTTATTTTGAATGTCAATAATAGAAGACTCTGACGTGCAATTCGTAATTTAAACACTCAGTTTGCTCAAAGTGAATAGTATAATTATCATTGTAACAGGTTGTAGCAAATAAATACATATAAAACCGTAATACGACTAAATAGATGAACGAGTTCATGACTTTCTTTGAATAAGAATATACGATAAAATTACGGTTCCTTTTTCTTTTTTACAATTTTGAATCCATTGGTTAATTTTGTTTAGTTTTAACTGCCTTTTCATTGCATACGGAATGTATTATTGTTGTTTATAATTGTTTGCTTTGAAAACGATAAAAAAGTCGAGGCTAAATGTGACGTCACGATGCACTGTTTACGTCGCCTTGAGTTTTATTTCCCGCGTTCAATGAATAGGCGGATCCCTTAAAACTGTTGTCCCCATAATATGTATACGGTGTGACCGTTGGACCGAGCGAAGCATGTACGTAACTCCGTTTCCCGAGTGGTAATCATAATTCCGTTAAGTACGGTAGATTATGATTCATTTAAAAATATATATTTTGAATGAAATTTCCTTGCGCTAAACACCTAGTAACATCTCATTAAAGAAGTTTATATGGGGACAGCAGTTTTACATGATCCGCCTATTCACTGAACGCGGGAAATAAAACGCAAGGCGACGTCAACTGCATTGTGACGTCACATTTAGCCTCGACTTTTTTCTCTTTTTCAAAGCAAACAATTATAAACAACAATAATACATTCCGTATGCAATGAAAAAAGCCGTTAAAACTAAACAAAATTAACCAATAAATTCAAAATGGTAAAAAAGTAACCGTAATTTTATCGTATATTCTTATTCAAAGAAACTCATGAACTCGTTCATCTATTTAGTCGTATTACGGTTTTATATGTATTTATTTGCTAAAACCTGTTACAATGATAATTGTACTATTCACTTTGAACAAACTGAGTGTTTAAATTACGAATTGCACGTCAGTGTCTTCTATTATTGTCATTCAAAATAAAACACGAATAACTGTTGAAGCAGGTAATGAAAAAATAAATGGCGGCGCCCATATGGATCACGAAAATTTCAGTGAACGTATATAGAGATTATCTCTTTTTCTTTTGCTGATTTTGATTTTTTTCTTTTACATACGTGTTACCTTTAGAGCCTTGCTTCGCGGACGGGCCTTTGGCCCGTCCGAGCTTCGCTCGGTATAAACCCCTTTAATACTGAGATTTTACTGCGTGTTTAGCGCAATGAAAATTTCATTCAAAATATATATTTTTAAATGAATCATAATCTACCGTACTTAATGGAATTAATATGATTACGGTGTGACCGTTGGGGCGAGCGCAGCATATCTGAATACATTTTCAAAAAAATTATATTGAAAACAAGGAAAACTGATCTGGTTCACTGTCAATACGTAGGATTACTGTCTTGCTCTTCTCGCCAATGTAGGAACCAGTTTAGCGGGAAATGCAACGAGCGTGTTGTGACGTAGCCTGGTAGTTGTGACGTGACTGTTTACATTTCTTTAGACAATATTTTAAAAAGAAAAAGAAAGGGGGAAGAATATGATAGTCATCCTTTCCTTTCAAATAAGAAAGGTTTGTAATACTTCAAAGATTTTTTTAATTATTATTTTACGAATCGAACCATCCGCCATTTTGTACGAGGGACTTCTGGGACTGGTGTCCAAAAAAAATTCTTGTTAGAGGTTGAGATTTAGCTCGGATTATTTCCCGCACTCTAGTCATTAGAGCTCGCAGTACGAGCCAGCACTCCGCGCTGGCTCGCTGCGCTCGCTATGATTACCACTTGGGACACTCCAATGTCCATTACATTCTTCGCTCGGTCCAACGGTCACACCGTATACATATTATCAGGATGCTTTCAAGTAAATCTCCACTCTTCAGGTCCATTAGTTCTTGAGAAGAATTTTTTTAAGATACTACTGTTGAGCCAATTTATCTTACTTTTGATTGACAATGACATAAACCTCTGATACTAACTGACTGGACAGTAGATGATGCAAACAGACCACGCACACATATACTTGGGGTCCATAACTTAGCGTCAAAATTTGGTATTGTATGATTATAGCGAGCGAAGCTCACGTCGCGAAGCGACGCGACGAGCTCGCTCCAATGATTACGCAAATTGAGTCACGTGGTTTGCTCTTCATCAGCTGAAAAATGATGGGGACTACCCATAATGCCTCCGGAAAAATGTCGACGTCACTGCGGTATACTTCATTGACAATCCCGTAATTAAAATAATTAGATTGTTTAGAAAGTACAATTAACGTTTTTAAATTCCAGACAAACTTTCTCATAGCTTCAAACGTTTTGTTTTTGCTTGGTTTGAGAGAAGAAAAAACATTGCAGCTAATCTGACGTCACAATTTGTAACTGTTTACACCAATCGCGTTATATTTCCCGCGTTAAATGAAGAGGCGGATAAAAGTCGTGTTGCAAGATGTTAATGGGCTTCACTCGTCTCAACGGTCACACCGTACAACATATTAGGGGAGATAATCACAAAAATGCAAATATAGGGTGGGGTCATATCTTCTCAAGAACCACTGAATTAGAAAAACCGAAATTTACATGAAAGCTTTCCGACATAGTGGAGATTCAAGTTTGTAAAAATCATGACCCCTGGGGGTATGTTGGGGCCACAATAGGGGATCAAAGTTATACATGCAAATACAATGTACATGTATATAAAGAAAATCTTTAAAAAATGTTCTTCTAAAGAACTAATGAACCCGAGGAGTGGAGATTTACCTGAAAGCTTCCTGATATAAAGTAGATTCAAATTTGCTCAGATCATGCCCCCCTCCCGGGGGGGGGGGGGGGGGGGGGGGAGGGGGGGTAGGGTGGTATAGTAGTATACGGACAAATAATTCCTTTCTCAAATTTTATTTTGTAAATTATTACGCAAATATCTTTTTTATTGCTGGTTGGTTCAATGAGGGTAAAGTTGAAGGTTGACGGTTGACAGTTGACACTTTTCATGTATCACTTGAGGAAG
Source organism: Ostrea edulis (assembly GCF_947568905.1). Classification (NCBI taxonomy): domain Eukaryota; kingdom Metazoa; phylum Mollusca; class Bivalvia; order Ostreida; family Ostreidae; genus Ostrea; species Ostrea edulis. Next base: position 22,421,828 of record NC_079172.1, on the reverse strand, counting down.
GTAAGGTTGACAGTTGACGCTTTTCATGGTATCACTTGATGAGGCTAAGGTTGACGGTTGACAGGTCGACAGTTGACACTTTTTATGGTATCACTCGACTAGGGAAAGGTTGAACTGTCGACCTGTCAACCGTTGATAAATGTTTGAACTGTAAACTGTCGACAAATATTTGAACTGTCAGCTGGTCGACAAATATGTGAACTGTCAACTGTCGACTTGTCAACCGTTGATAAAATGTTTGAACTGTCAACTGTCGACCTGTCAACCGTCGATAAATGTTTGAACTGTCAGCTGTCGACCTGTCAACCATAATAACACAGGGCGAATTACTGCTTAATACTACACTGTAATGAATTATTTGTCCGTATACTGGAGATGATCCGATAAATTAACATCGACCATTTAAAAAAAAAATATAATCTTACAATACACAAAGACGTACCAAATGTATATATAGTTCCCAGAGTCAAGTGAATCAGAACTCCACCTAATATCACGGAGTAGCCCCTCCATTTTCTACTGACACACATCATTTTACTACTCAGAATAGCTCTCCCGTCTGACGGATTATCATGGGGTTACATGTAGCAGACGACATCTAATCAGACACGTGACTGATTGAAATACGTACAGTGGACGGTGGACTGCAATGTGCGTGTTTTTTAAAATTAATATATTTTCAAAAGAAAATTACTTCCTATGAATGATATGAAAGAAAAAGGAATGGATTAAATAAATCAATATCTAGAGACACGTGTATTTTCACCGATTAACAGGAAATATTAGTTTTATCAGTATATATTTTTATCCAGTAACCTGATTGAATGGAACTGTGTATGGATGTCGAAAGCAAGCGTACCGGTATAACGATGTTCTATACAATGTAAACATAAAAGGACTTATAAACCTGTTACATAACTGGCATACGCATATCATAAAATCAAAACAGTAAACAAAGTTAGTCAATACACCGTGATGTAAACTACACTCCTCCACAGGTTATCTTGTGACCAGTCAATCAAATATCTATTGACAATATCACGGCAAAGGGGACAGAACACACATACTGAAGAGAGAGAGAGAGAGAGAGAGAGAGAGAGAGAGAGAGAGAGAGAGAGAGAGAGAGAGAGAGAAGCATGATGTTGATGTTCTTATGTTACAAGTGGGTATGAATTACCCACAGTGTAGCAAGCACTTGTGGAGACAATGATAAAGACTACATAATTGGGTCAGTGGTTGACCTATAACAGGGAAACTGTCATAATGTTTGAATATAGTAACAAGGAAAAGTTAAAAATAAGCAGTTACGTTGAAGTGAAACGAACATTTTAACACATCGATATCACAGGTGGTCTGGATAGTGTGTGCCACCTTTCAAATTATAAATTTTTAGGATTGTATTTTAAATCAATCCAAGGTGTATTTGAATTTATACTGATTACAAATCTACACAACGCCCTAATGTTCTATTTTCAGTTTCCATTTGCGCGCTAACTTTATTGAACAGTGCACAATAAATAAATAAAAATCTGTGACGCTAGGAAGAAAACAAATTACATTCTGTAATCTGTAAATTGAGTGTAACTTGTGTAAGAAAATAAATTTTAAAATTAAAATAAATAGATAAAAAACCAATCCCAGATTACTTCGTTTACCTGATCAAGATACAGGGCTCACGGTGGGTGTGACTAGTCAACAGAGGATGATAACTTTTCCTAGGCACCTGCCAGGGGTCCGTGTTTGCCCTTCTCTTGATTTTGTATTCTTTATTAGATTTCTGAGATCGAACACTCTTCGTTAAAAAACATGAAATTACACCATTTTCTTTATCGTTATTATTGAATAGGGAGCCAAATATATATATATATATATATATATATATATATATAATTGAATATAAAATTCATATAAAATTGAATGAAGACAAGCGCAGGATCAAAGAGAACCCCAAACTAATTATTAAAGCCGACAAAACATCTAATTACTACGAGCTCACGAATGAAGAATACTCAACCCTCCGTGACAAAAACGTACATAAAACGTACAAGAAATCTACCGGTGGGAAAATAAACGAGATCAACTCTGAAGGGAAGCACATAGCTGAGCAGCTAGGTATCAGCGACAGAACCGAACGTATAGCCGAAAGAGAATGCTTTATAACACTGAAAGATCACAAAGAGAACTTTGAAAACGACCCGAAATGCCGTCTCATCAACCCGACGAAGTCCGAACTCGGAAAAATCAGTAAATCAAATCTACAACGTATTATACAAACAGTAGCGGCAGCCACTAGACACAAATTATGGCGAAAAACTTTATCCGTAGTGGAATGGTTCGACAGTATACCTGACAAGAGTTCATCTTCATTCATCTGTTTTGATATCGTGGACTTTTATCCCAGCATATCTGAGCAATTACTCCACAATGCTCTCAGTTACGCATCGAAGTTCCATCATATTTCCGATGCGGATAGTCACATCATTATGCACACAAAGAAGTCGTTATTACTATGTCAAAACGAACCGTGGGTCAAGAAAGAAGCCAAAGAAAATCTATTCGATATTACCATGGGCTCATACGATGGCGCTGAGTGTTGTGAATTAGTCGGCATCTACCTGCTGTCAGTGATCAAAGCCGAGTTCGGTAGCCTATTAAACGTAGGACTATACAGAGACGACGGACTAGGCGTTACGAAATGCAGCGCACGAGTCACAGAGAAGATAAAACAACGTCTGTGCAAGATATTTGAGGATCATGGTCTCCGTATCACTATAGATGCCAACAAGAAGGTGGTCAACTATTTGGACGTAACGTTGAACTTACATACAAGTAAACATTCCCCGTATTTGAAACCCGGCAACATTCCGCGTTACGTACACTCCGGCAGTAACCACCCGCCTTCCATACTTAAAGCTATACCATCAGGCATCAATCACCGATTGTCATCAATTTCATCGGACAAAGAGGAATTCGTCAAAGCCGCCGGCATATACCAAAAAGCACTTGATGAAAGCGGCTATAAATACAAGCTAACATACGACGAATCAGCCAAAACTAAACAGAACAGCAGAAGAAATCGTTCCCGTAACATCACATGGTTTAACCCCCCATATGATAGTAACGTAAAAACAAACTTGGGTAAACAGTTTCTCAAAATTATAGATGAGTGTTTCCCGATAGGCCATGTTCTACGCCCGATTATCAACAGAAACACTATTAAAATATCATACAGTTGTATGCCATCCATGCAAAATGTAATTGACTCGCATAACGCTTCAATTAAACAAGTGCGCCAGACCGGAGATACATGTAACAGGTGTAATTGCCGTAACAAAGACCAATGCCCGCTCAACGGTGAATGTCGCGCCCACGGAATTGTGTATTTAGCTAGAGTCAGAGCCGATAATGGACAAGAAGAGAGCTACGTGGGACTAGCAGACACCGAGTTCAAATTAAGATACGCCAACCACACTCATTCATTCCGTAATTCCACGAAAAAGAATACCACCGAGCTCAGCAAATTCATATGGACATTGAAAGACAAAAATATTGACTACAAAATCAAGTGGGAAATTTTAGGAAAAACATCATCATACTCAAACATTTCAAAAAAGTGCAACCTCTGTATTCTAGAGAAATTCTTTATAATATGTCATCCCGAAAAATCTTCATTGAATAAGCGTTCAGAACTTGTCAGCACTTGCCGTCATTCCCATAAATTTCTATTTACTCAATCCTGTGTGTAATCATGCTTAGCAACTATCCAGTATGTTTCTGTGTAACATATTCTCAGCCACGCGGATGTTTTTCGTTAGATGTCATTTTTCTCCCGACGAGTGAGGGGAAACCATCCCCTCACGAAACAGCCTGTAGAGAAATAAATGTTATGTGATTGAACTCCATCTGATCGTCAATTTATGTAGCTCCGTGAGGCCACGTCGAGCACTCTAGAAGATTATATCGGAGATTTATCCCAATATATATATATATATATATATATATATATTATATATTATATATATAGTTCTTTCACGCGCTGTCAGAACTGACTTTATAGTACAACCCTTGTTGCTTTATAAAAAAAAATATATTAATCCGACTAAAATGCTAATGAAACAAAATCCCCACACGCTATAAAACAGCAAGCCTTGTTAAAATGTTAAGGATATATTTTGCTTCCACGCTTTACCCAATCGGAACATCACTCGGCCTATTCCGGAGAATAAACTTATTCTCCGGAATAGGCCGAGTGATGTTCCGATTCACGCTTTACCTTAAGTAAACTCACGTACTTTAAAACAAAAACACGCTTGGCTTCTACTTTGACAAATAAATCACGTGACTACATAAAAGTGCGCGTAATATTTCACGAGCATTGCTCTTCTGTTTTAGAATATATTTCTATTAGATGACCACTGACGGTTGTAAGCAATCATTTGTATCTAGTACTCCATTCAGCTGTCGCTGTTACATGTGTGTTTTCTGTCAACCTTTGTTTCATGTGTTAGAATTCATTCATCTGTTTCTGTCACCTGGATTCGATATATAAACTCAGTTCCCAAGGTTAAGAAACTTCTTAACACTACAAATGTAAATATGATTCGCAGGAGGTATCACTCTCAGCCATTTCAAATTACTTTTGAATTAATATGTAAAGAAAATGGCAAACATTCGTTAATTTACCGATAGTTCATCTTCACGATGTCCGACATAATGGAAAAATGATTGGTAAAAATCTTTTCATTTGTGTTTAAATTTAAGCCTCGTTTAAAAATTTGAAAATTTTTAATTAATAAATGTCACTGTGGTGAATTAATAAGGCAATCCTGATTTGCATTTTTGCGACCAAGAAACGATGCACGTGAAAACCAGTCGGGCGCTTCAAAGAATGCTATTATCTCATCAGAGGTAGATGTACGACTGTCATAATCCAGAAAACTGAAAGAGAATTCCTTTAAACAAAAGGACCATTTTATATCAGGTTAGAAGAGTAGTTTTACGTCGTAAGCCTATCCACCTGAATTGTGAGGGGAATTATGAACTTATTTCAGGAGGACTAAGTTTTAAAGCATCCGCTGTATTCTATTTGGATTTTTTCGAAAAGCAAACCAGAAAAAATAAATCGTAACATGGATACCCCTGAGGACCAGTCCGTGCCCCCCTGGACGCTGTTTTTTGAAGGATCACTTTACAAGAAATATGTAGAATATATGAAAAACCATGATCTCTCCAAGGTGAGCCCATTCATTTTCGTAATTTCGTACCTGAATTATTCTTTGCAACGCAGGTAATGAGCTGATATGTCAGTATTAAAAATGTGTACCATCGTTTTCGTAATTTTCTGCATATACCTTACAGATTGTAAAACTACACAGAAAAATCCACGCCCGTAATTAATGTTAATAACAGGGTCATGTTTAATTCAGGAAGATATAAAACAACTGGAATGTGACATTTCCCTTCATGCTGTCGATTTTAAACAAACAGGAGCTTTGAAGACTTATAAATCATTTCACACTCCTTGCAAAGCAACCTCAAACATGTGCATAACTAGGAAAATACTACTGGGTGATAATACTACTGGAAATCCATTCAAGTTTCTTATAATGCGAAGTAATGAAACATACATGTATAAAACACAGGGGATATAGATTCACCTTGCAGCTTACCTGAGTGTGCTGTGGATTTTATATGCCTGCACTAATAACCCGAATCCTGATATATTTTATGAAATACCAATTTTCATGTAATTTTACAACAACAAAAAACACCCATGTTTTTACTTAGCATTGTGTGTTGTGTTCATTCCATTCGTTTTTTTTAACACAAATTTCAGCATATTGTGTTCTTTAAAAAAAATGTGACAGGTTGACATGTACACCAGTTAATCCTACTTCATATTTATGTGTTTGAAAATGAATAGCCTAATTCAAAAACCCTCCTATTCGTCGTTTCAGTGGAATAGCTGCATACCTAAATGTTGCATAATATTTATTTAGTAAGCGTAGACAAATTAGAATTTTAAAAATGTAAAATAAAAAGTTGAGGGATACCGACTGCTTAGAATTTTGATTTAGCATAGACTAATCAGTTTTGGAACGATACTAGATCATCTGTTTCTCAGAGTCAAAACCTTTTCAAAAAATTCAATACTTCGTGTTTTCAATTTTATATAGGGTATTAAACAGTGAAAATATGATGATGAAAATAAGAAATACTGAACAAGATATAGAGTTAACTGAAGTTAAAATTGGCAACTACTATTTCAATGTGGTTTTTTTTTTTTTTTTTTCTAAAATGGAAAATATCTCGAGGGGATACCTAAAGCAAATATTTGATTTTGGTAAAATGTGATAAAGTGCTATTGATTAAACATCAATCTCTATATCTGGTAAATGTAACGCAAATCATGTTTGAATTTAAATCAAGTTCCGCGAATCCGACATGTATGTTTATTGCTCAGTGATATTCTGCGTCACCATACAAAAGCGTACACATGTCTCAAAACACGTGCATGTACTTTATCATAACAATTCATCCCACTTCGATTAGCAATAAATGATAGACATTTCTTTTGAATTTTATTACATCAAAGGACCCCATTGGAAATAAGCTTTCGGGCTTTCATGGGTTATCCTTGGTATCTATGTATGTATGTTTGTATGCATGTATATACCGAATAAACATTTATTTATTTATTTTATTATTTGATAGATGGATAGATTTGGAGTTTTGAGCAACAAAAACTCGCCACTCACAGATCCGCCTATGCTCAGCAACGAAACTAACTGGATCCCACCAAGTTTCAGTACACATGAAAACGGAAATCCAAATTACAGTGATCATTATTATGACGGTGAAAAGGGACCGTCCCGCGACTCTCCGCCCCCCTACGGTGCAGCTCCATGCGGCGGTCAGTCCACATCCTCGGACACCAATGCCCTCACGGAGGCTCAAAAGCGCAGAAACAGGCACACAGTTGGATTTGTCTTTTTCGGAATTCTCTTAATCGGTGCTGCCGCTGCCGCCACGGCGCTCATCATCCACTACGTCTTTATAACAGGTTATTACTTGTTTTCGTGTTTTGCTGAAGGCATCTGTCTGGTAGGTTTAGTACTATCATTATCGATGACGGAGATCGAACTTCGCCTTTTGATTTTGACTGATTGCACATACATGTAGGTGCTCAAAATGTCTTTGGCATATAAATATCAGCTGGTATTTATATCAAATCGATTAGAAGTTCAATGAAATTCCTTTTAATTGATAGGCTGGTTTCTCTTTCATATGTATTTTGGGAAGTTTAGGAAATAATTCATCTGATTTATATGTAACAGTGATTGGAACCGACAGTTGTATAGACTTGTTTTTATAGGTTGTGCATGTATAGTGCACCAAGTATACAAACACAAACATATTAAATTATATGAAGGATCCCGAAGATGGGAAGAAAACCTGAGACTTTGACTAAACCATTCTAATCCTGAACTCGCGCTAATGTTCTAAATTGTATAGATGAGTCTCTTGAAAACTCTCGCGACCATCTGAATTCCTACAGCAGAGATTTACATGCTGGACTTTTAGATTTTTTTTATTTATTGCATAAAAGTGGGAAAATATTTTAATCTTGATCGAATATTAGTAGTTGTCTCTTAGTTCTTACTGGTACTTTTCATGAGTTATCGTCTGCTCTTTCACATTAGATGAAATTTTGTGTTGAATGAAAGGTGAAATCAGTTGAATCACATCATCAGCTCTAGGTGAAGTATCACTTTCAGCTTATACAATGTGGTGAAGGCCGAAAAAGTGAGGGTTCTTTATCGAGCCAACGGCTACCTTGATCTTCGTAGTAAAGGTCACGTACAAAAGACCTGTAATTCACTTCTAATGCCGGAAGCTTGAGGAAGGAACAGTCACTGTCTATGTTTGACATTTTGGGGATGGCGCAGCGCTGGAATAGAGAACCAACCGTCCCGGTTGCGAAGCGAGCGTCCCAACATCTTTGGGGGTATTACATAATGCAGACAGGCCAATAATAACAACCTGTGTGTAACGGTTTTTAAATTACAAAGTTTTCTTTCTTATTTAGATGCCCGGAAATCTGACGAACTAACCTTTTAGGGGGGGGGGGGTCACAAACAAAAATAAGGCCACCCACTATAGCTTTCATATACAAAATATCGCTAGAACTGAATCAAGTTCAACATTTATGGCGCTGTAGAATGAACTAGAACTGTGTCAAGGTCAACATTAACGGTGTTGTAAAGAGGGGCGGAAGATACCCTTCCTTGTCTGCCATATGCATACTAGTCTTGTTTTTCATAAAGCTTTAAAAAGCGTTCAGTTGAGTCAGACTTTCTATCATAAAGATAGGTAGTGATTGCTCCTTCGCCAAACGCTCATACCGTGGGTATCCGGGTTATAATAGGTCCTCAGAACCCCCTTGCTTGTCGTAAGAGGCGACTAAATGGGGCGGTCCATCGAATGAGACCGCAAAAACCGAGGTCCCGTGTCAAAGCATGTGTGGCACGATAAAGATCCGTCCCTGCTCAAAGGCTATAAACGCCGAGCATAGGCCTCAATTTTGCAGTCCTTCACCGGCAGTTGTGACGTCTCCATATGAGTGGAATATTCTTGAGAGGGACGTCAAACAAACAATCAATCGCCAAACGCTCGGTATGTAAAAGTAAGATTCACAGGTCTTTCGGATATGACTTCGATGACAAAGGTCTCGTGTCGCTTCAGGCACGTTAAAGAATCCTCACAACTAAGCATAGGAATTCACCTACAGCTAGTGACTCTCAATGTGAGTGAATAAATCTCTAAGGGATGTAAAACAAACAAACAAACAACAATCAATCACCCATAATGTTATTTATCATTTTTTTCTGGTAAAATGTAGAAGCAAATGTATCAATCTTATTAAAATTATATCCTTTGATCCGCTCACATAGATCGCTACACAGTATAGCGACTACGTGAGCGGGTCAAAAAATCTGCCTTTCATCAGATTGCAAATGTGTATACCTATGGCCTCACGAATTTTCGAGTTGAAGTAACGTTTGACTCGGTTTGGCTTTTGTAATTTATCTCTACTTCTCTCAGCAACCTAAAGGAAAACTGTAATTCTTAAGTCAAAGGCACGTGTCATATGCTACTCATATCGTAACCTATTCTTTTTTCCACAGAGCCCTCTGTTTGATTCCCAGTAATAAAACATGTAAGGAAAACGAATTGATCAAAAAGTCTTGAATGGGGCTCTGTGCTATTCCTCACATGAATGTTCAAATGCAGAATGTCAGTCCAGTGTGTTTATATTACCTTTAATACTCAAAGAAATAAACAACTCTTGTTATAAGTTTGTGTGTTTTATTAAATTGCAGAGCATGAACGAATAACAGACCACAAGCTGAATTTAATCAACAACAACACTAGAGCCGATTTAAGTAAGGACGTATTATCTTTCTTCTTTAATGATGATTAATGCGCATACTAATTAACATATAAAACAATTCACAAATTCAACATGTTCGTTTTGGCTAATTGATTATTATATGAAAAAGTGAAGATAACGGCAAGTGATAAATCTCATAACTCCTATAAAGAAAACAAAATTAAAAGTAGGGCAAGCACGGACCCCTGGGCACACCAGAGATGGCAACAGGTGCCCAGGAGGAGTAGGCAACCCGTGTTCACCGGTCACACCCACCATGAGCCCTATATCTTTTCATAATTCTTAAATCTACTTGTGTAGAATGACCTTCAAAATTAATGTAAGATTTTTGGGTCATGATTTTATATATTTGAATTATGAATGATACGAATTCCAGATATAAACCGCTCATTTCTTTTTCTATAGTCGAAGAAAATAAAGACGACATTTCAATAGATGACTTAGGGAAGATAGGACCAAAACTGACCACTGTGTCACCGGCAGAAACTGCCCACAACGGGAGCAGCGTGGACATCGATGTGTCTGACCCCGAGACGTTCTCCGTGCCACGTTCGACGGAAGCGCCTGTAAAAACAGACAAAGAATCAGAACCAGAGACTACCACATCTACCACTACACCAGCCCCGGAGACAGCGCCACCTAGTAAGACATTTTACATCACAAGTTAGTGACATTGTGACTTCCTACGTTCAGAGCACCCCAGACGAGATTACTGCAAGGATTCCATGTCAGTATACATTGTAATCTGGCCTGGGGTTATAAAATGTTTTGAATAAGTACTCTATACTCAAACCCATAACACGTGCCCCAAAGCCATTCTTACACTCAGAAGATGTACATGTATATTAGAGTGGAATACTGCGTTCGGATCTGATTAGTCAGCAGAGTAGACATCCATAAATCCATGGATATAAAAATAAATCTTTCAAAGAGATCTAAAAGTACACATCGCACCTTCTCCCACCCAGAAAAGGGTTACAAAATCTCACCTTCTCCCACCCAGAAAAAGGTTACAAAATCGGACTTGTACGTGTACTATCTGATCACACGCTGAAGCACATGCTATTTTGGCCTGTTTAATACGTGTAACACCTGAAGCACATGTTATTTTGGCCTGTTTAATACGTGTAACACCTGAAGCACATGTTATTTTGGCCTGTTTAATACGTGTAACACCTGAAGCACATGTTATTTTGGCCTGTTTAATACGTGTAACACCTGAAGCACATGTTATTTTGGCCTGTTTAATACGTGTAACACCTGAAGCACATGTTATTTTGGCCTGTTTAATACGTGTAACACCTGAAGCACATGTTATTTTGGCCTGTTTAATACGTGTAACACCTGAAGCACATGTTATTTTGGCCTTTTTAATACGTGTAACACCTGAAGCACATGTTATTTTGGCCTGTATAATACGTGTGACGTCTGGAGAACCTTTATACATTTGCTTCGGCTTGTTTAACAAATTACATCATTGCAGAATTGTTTTACTATCTTTTACTTTTTTCGTTGATTTTCTTTATTCGCTGAAGCATAGCATTTTCCTAGAAAATCGATATTTAAAGAAAACGTGAAGGAAATTTTCTAGTTTACATGAAATAATTTCCTTGATAAAACGTCTGAGTAATTGATTCGGTGACAGCGCCTTTAAGTATCAGATCGCGAGAACTTAACCTATGGAGTGCCATATTCTGAAGGACATAGATCGAAAAAAAAGTGATGATTATCAGATTTCGCGAGGTTTTGAACAAATTAACGCGAATATTGATTACTTTTGAATAATAAGGGATATACAGTAATCGACTTGCCTTCATGTTAAAAGTCTGTCATTTTGGATATCAAACTACTAGGATTTGAAAGGTACAAATTAACACCTTTCCACTGAAAGAATATGTATGATGCCACTTCTGTTGCTGATTAGGGATAAAATGGCGAGTTATTAAACTAAAAGAAATTCCTACTGCAATATCACATTAACGTTTAAATATTTGATGACGGCAGTTATATCGCTCCATGAAAGACACAACTTTTAGAATTATGAGGTCAAGGTAAACATAAAATTTCGGAGGTAAAATTGACCACGGTTTGCATTAGAATGCTCAGTATTGTATGCCCTTGTGTGTTGTACCAATTAGTATACTAACATACTCGATTTTCCTGTAGGATAGACAGTCGCTGGTAGACTGAGGACAACTATAAAATGACCTCGAGACCTAAAGGAAAATCGTCCACTACATGTTGTATCATCATCTAACAGTTGCCGCTTACATCATCTTTGTACCAACTGCCGCTTACATCATCTTTGTACCAACCGCCGCTTACATCATCTTTGTACCAATTGCCGCTTACATCATCTTTGTACCAATTGCCGCTTACATCATCTGTGTGGTTGTATTGCTGAATAGCTGCTGTGTATACTAACTGCTGACATTTAATATGGCTGTGTTGTAGATATTCTATTCGTTCATTCGTGAAGTTTAAATTACTTTTTTCGTAATAAAATGCATTGATTGCGTTTTCATTTTTGTTGTAAATGTGTGAGTGCGTTCAGGATATTCACAAAATCATAGGGGGTAATATGGATTAGGTGCATTTACCCCAGGATGGAAAGTATTTAAACGTGTTCGTCAACTTGCATTGTGCAATCTAAAGAAATATTCACCTGCGTAGTCAGCATTGCTTGCGTATCAGTTGAATCATATCCGAAAGATGCATATACATTTACATTGCCTCCAAAGTGGGTCGTGGCTTTTTCAGTGAAAAGATGTTAGCTATACAATAAACTTTCTTTATGATTATTCTTTCACTACATCTTGTACCACTAGTTATAACTACAGTCTACACCGGATATAATGAAATTCAGGGGACTTCAATATAAGTGGAGTAGATTGTATAATGAAGGAGAACAATACCGCCAAGATAAGGCGTATCTCGAACATTTTCTATATGGCGATGACCCTAAAATGGAACCCAAATCTTTATACAATGTTACACCAAGGCTTGCAGAAACCATATAAAAGACATTGTGGATACGTAATATACGGACAAAATAATAAACGTTCTCGCTGCTGTTTGTTTCTTTGACGTCCCTTCCATGATTTTTCACTCATATCAAGACGACATCAGCTGTAAGAGAAGTGCCACAAATTTAGACGTGCATGGTGCTAGGGTCTATAGCAGTGAGGGTTCTTTGACATGCAAAAGCTCACCGCGACACGGGACCAATGTTTTCCGAAAGATCCACGACTTTCACTTATAAATCTCCAACATTTGATGAGGGGACAGTCACTACCTAATTTAGATTAGTTTGATTAAGACCAGAGTACGAACGGGGCTTGGATCCACGACATCCTGCTCACTAAGCGAGTTCCTTAACCATTGAGTCATAGTAAATGAAATAGAATAATTATGATAGATTAAAAAAACACGTCTATTTTGTTCCTCTTAAACTGAAAGTAGACGGTTTAGGACTTGCTATTAATTTTATTTTTCAATCACAGAAATAGTCGAGTTCCCTGATTACACCTACGAAATCGGACAGACCGCTAAACTGCGATGTAAAATCAACCGGATCCGGATGTGGGACGCTATCTCTATTAATGGAACCAAGGATGTCGAAGGCCAAGACACACCCTTATCTTTTAAGCTGCTGAGTAATAACGAGACCTGTTTGGAAGGTAACGACAGTCGAATCACAACAGAATTTGATATTCAGCAGACCCGAAAAGCATCGGCAAAGTACGACGACATCGAGATGGTTCTTCACTTCAGTGAAATCCAGTGCCAAGATATGGGAAATTATGAATGCTGGGTGGATGGTCCAACGGCCTATAAAGTGACAAACTCGCTGACCGTTAAACGTAAGCCAATGTCCAAATAAAATTGAATACTATGTCATGACGATATTCCAAAATTGAATGAAGGAATGTATTAAAGCAAATAAAACCCCAGTTTACAGTGTTTCTAAAGAAATTATTCTTTTACATGTACATACCATGGGTACAAAAAATGCAATCATGCGATTTATAGCAAATTCTTTTTCATTTGAAATTTGATTCTTATGTGTACAGCTCTTAGAATTATAATGAAGAATGCAGAGAAAAACACTGTATCAAAATTATCTTGCTTAATGTCAAATAATCAATATTCATACGCCGTACGTTGTACGCAGCCATGTGAGCCATTCTCTCAGAAATTCGCATGAATAAACCATCCACCCAAAATAAATTTTGATAGACAGCGCAATTATATGAAGAAAAAACTTTCATGTTTACGGGATACAATATGTGAATATCTTACATTACAGGCTACCCAAGAAGTAAACCCGTTCTAGAAATCCCATTTTCCATTATCGAAAACGAACCAATTTCCATCAAGGGCCGCTGGAGCAGTGGCTTTCCACAAAGCTATGGCGAACTCGGCTGGTACATAATTCCACCAGGACGCGACAGGGAAAACCCATGGACCGAGGTAAAGAATACCGTCAACACCAAAGAATGCGAGAACGAGGCTGCAAGCTTGATCAGCCTGACGCCAACTATGCAGTTCAACCAGACTAAAATTAAACTTCAGCCCTATTTTCTTCCTGAGTATCTCGCGGAGTCACAAAGACATAAGGTGGAACACGTGATACAGGAAATACTAGTGGTCCCGGGTAAGTAGGGGTATAACAGACTCTTTAAAATCTTAACATTTCATTTGATTTTGCTCAAATCCTAATGTTAAAAGACCTATATATCGCATTGCTCTGTTCACAACCTGGAATTCTACATTAATTCAAGATATAACAAAGTGAAACCTAAAGTCTTCAAATCTTTGACTGATTTATCAAATTTATATTGCTTACGAGTAATAGTGTCATATCTGTGAATCATGGGAGGAACTGAGTGATAGATCGATAGAAATTGGAAGTTGAAAAAATGAGGAATGCCTGAGGGAAAATGATAGAGGATTAAGATTGTGGAATGGTTGGGTATAATTTTAAAAGATTAAGAATGTGGAATAGTTGGGTCTAGCTTTAAAAGATTAAGAATGTGGAATAGGGCAGATAATGACAAGCTCAACTACGTTGTATATACATGTATTAAGAATACAACCTTTGTTATTCTATTGTATATGCATGAACGGTGAAGATAACGAACAGTGATCAATATCATAACTCCTGTAAGCAATACAAAATAGATAGTTGGGCAAACACGGACCCTGGACACACCAGAGGTGGAATCAGGTGCCTAGGAGGAGTAAGCATCCCCTGTCGACCGGTCACACTTGCCGTGAGCCCTATATCCTGATCAGGTAAACGGAGTTATCCGTAGTCAAAATCACTGTGCCAAGAACGGCCTAACAATCGGTATGAAACATGTCAGACAGCATTTGACACAATGATAGGTTGTATTGACGAACTAGATCGTTATAACGACCATAGAATTTGCGAAATACTGACTTCAATCGAGACTGTTGAAACCCCTGTACCATCAATTTGTTTGTCAGTAGCTTGCCTCGATTTAACAAGAGGCTCTTGGGCCACATCGTTCACCTGAGTCACCTTGGCCTATACTATCTAAAGACTTTCCATATATATTTGCATCTAAAACCTTAGTCCCTATTATGACCCCAACCTACCCCTGGAGGCCATGATGTTTGCAAACTTGAATTTACACTATGTCAGAAAGCTTTCATGTAAATGTCAACTTCTTTGGCCCAATAGTTCTTGAGAAGATTTTTAGGTCACCTGAGTAAACTCAGGTGACCTATTGCAATTGGTTTTCGTCCGTCTTGCGTTAACAATAGAACATTTTAAACTTCTTCTTAATAACTACCAGTCCAATTCTTTTCAAATTCGGTATGAAGCATCATTGGGACAAGGGGGGCATAAATTGTAAATTTCAGGACTCCAGCACCCCTGGGGCCCTAGGGGCGGGGCAAAAACTGTCCAAAAATGACCAATTTTCAAAAATCTTCTTCTCAAGAGCCACACACAGATAAGAAAAACTAAATGCATAGTGATGTAGAGCAGGAAGGCCACTACCAAAATTGTAAATTTCGTGATCCCCGGGGTAGGGGTTCTGACCCCAGGGCGGGCCCAAACTTGTTATATAGTGTTTATATGTAAAACACTTAAATAACATCTTCTTTAGTGCTATTGATACTAAATTGAAAGTAAATAGATATTTAGAAAGAACAGATAGTTCTTTACCAAAATTGTGAATTTGATGGTCCCAGGGGTAGGGGTTTTGGTATCAGGGTGGGGTCAAAATGGTCAGTTATTAAATGTGTGAACAATAGACATTTTTAACTTTTCTTGATAACTATCATTCCAATTCTTTTCAAATTTGGTATGAAACATATTTGGAACAATGGGGAACATAAATTGTAAATTTCAGGATTCTTGCACCCATGGGGCCCTAGGGGCAGGGCAAAAACTGTCCAAAAATGACCAATTTTCAAAAATCTTCTTCTCAAGAACCACACATATGTAAGAAAAACTAAATGCATAGTGATGTAGAGCAGGAATGCCTCTACCAAAATTGTAAATTTCATGATCCCCGGGGTAGGGGTTCTGACCCCAGGGCGGGGCCAAACTTGTTATATAATGTTAATGTGTAAAACACTTAAATAACATTTTCTTTAGTGCTTTTGATACTAAATTGAAACTAAATGGATAGAACAGGTAGTCTTTTACCAAAATTGAAAATTTGACTTTCCCGAGAGTAAGGGTTTTGACCTCAGTGTGGGGCCAAACTTAGTATAATATTATTATTACAATATCATAGTATTTATGTGTATATTTTTTGATATTGTATAAAATCTAAATGCATACTTAGGAATAGCAGAAAAGGATTTACAAAAAAGGTGAATTTCACATGCCTTTATGATGAGTCCAAATTAGTCATATATTTTGATGTTTTAATTTAATACACGTATTATTTTTTAAGAACACATCTTGTTTTATACTGTTGCTGAACATTAGAATTTAGCTTAGATATTCAGAACAGGAAATTGTTTCTAGATTTCATAGCCCATGGAAGTAGGGATACTTTTTCACTAGTATTCAGGTGACCGATAAGGCATGTGGGCCTCTTGTTAAAGATTTTCCCCATATTTGTATGTAAAACTTTGATTCCCCTTTGTGGTCCCATCCTACCCCCGGGGCTGCACTATGTCAGAAAGCTTTCATGTAAAAATCAGCTTTTCTGGCTCAGTGGTTCTTGAGAAAAAGATTTTTAAAGATTTTCCCTATATATTTGTATGTAAAACTTTGATCCTCCTTGTGGCCCCATCCTACAGCTAGGGGCCATGAATTGAACAAACTTAAATCTGCACTATGTCAGAAAGCTTTCATTTAAAAATCAGCTTTTCTGGCTCAGTGGTTCTTAAGAAGATTTTTAAAGATTTTCCCAATATATTTGGATGTAAAACTTTGATCCCCTATTGTGGCCCCATCCTACCCCCGGGGGCCATGATTTGAACAAACTTAACTCTGCACTATGTTAGGAAGCTTTCATGTAAATATCAGCTTTTCTGGCTCAGTGGTTCTTGAGAAGAATTTTTTAAAAAGATTTTCCCTATATATTTGTATGTAAAACTTTGATCCCCTATTGTGGCCCCATCCTACAGCTAGGGGCCATGATTTGAACAAACTTAAATCTGCACTATGTCAGAAAGCTTTCATTTAAAAATCAGCTTTTCTGGCTCAGTGGTTCTTAAGAAGATTTTTAAAGATTTTCCCAATATATTTGGATGTAAAACTTTGATCCCCTATTGTGGCCCCATCCTACCCCCGGGGGCCATGATTTGAACAAACTTAACTCTGCACTATGTTAGGAAGCTTTCATGTAAATATCAGCTTTTCTGGCTCAGTGGTTCTTGAGAAGAATTTTTTAAAAAGATTTTCCCTATATATTTGTATGTAAAACTTTGATCCCCTATTGTGGCCCCATCATACCCCCGGGGGCCATGATTTGAACAAACTTAACTCTGCACTATGTCAGAAAGCCTTCATGTAAATATCAGCTTTTCTGGCTCAATGTTTCTTAAGAAGAAGATTTTTCCTATATATTTGTATGTAAAATTTTGATTCCCCTTTGTGGTCCCATCCTACCCCCGGGGCTGCACTATGTCAGAAAGCTTTCATGTAAAAATCAGCTTTTTTGGCTCAGTGGTTCTTGAGAAAAAGATTTTTAAAGATTTTCCCTATATATTTGTATGTAAAACTTTGATCCTCCTTGTGGCCCCATCCTACAGCTAGGGGCCATGATTTGAACAAACTTAAATCTGCACTATGTCAGAAAGCTTTCATTTAAAAATCAGCTTTTCTGGCTCAGTGGTTCTTAAGAAGATTTTTAAAGATTTTCCCAATATATTTGGATGTAAAACTTTGATCCCCTATTGTGGCCCCATCCTACCCCCGGGGGCCATGATTTGAACAAACTTAACTCTGCACTATGTTAGGAAGCTTTCATGTAAATATCAGCTTTTCTGGCTCAGTGGTTCTTGAGAAGAAGTTTTTAAAAAGATTTTCCCTATATATTTGTATGTAAAACTTTGATCCCCTATTGTGGCCCCATCATACCCCCGGGGGCCATGATTTGAACAAACTTAACTCTGCACTATGTCAGAAAGCCTTCATGTAAATATCAGCTTTTCTGGCTCAATGTTTCTTAAGAAGAAGATTTTTCCTATATATTTGTATGTAAAATTTTGATCCCCTATTGTGGCCCCATCCTACCCCCAGGGGCCATGAATTTAACAAACTAGAATCTGCACTATGTCAGGAAGCTCTTCTGGCCCAGTGGTTCTTGAGAAGAAGATTTTTAAATGACCCCACCCTATTTTTGCATTTTTGTGATTATCTCCCCTTTGAAAGGGACATGGCCCTTCATTTGAACAAACTTGAAAGCCCTTTACCCAAGGATGCTTTGGCCAAGTTTGGTTGAAATTGGCTCAGTGGTTCTGCAAAAGAAGTCGAAAATGTAAAATGTTTACAGACAGATGGACAGACGACGGACAACAGGCGATCAGAATAGCTCAGTTGAGCTTTCAGCTCAGGTGAGCTAAAAACTTACCATACGCAGCACAAGCTCTTGTGTATCCAATCAGTTGAGAGATATAAACACCATATGCAGGTGATAATGGAATATTGCTACATAAATATGGGAAGTTGACGATGGAGAAGCTGAAATCATCCCGTTTGTCATACAATTGAGTTGTCAGTTTGCCATTAATGTCTACTTTCAATAATATATCTACATGTATAAAGAATACAACCTTTGTTATTCTGTTGTATATGCAGGTATTAAGAATACAACCTTTGTTATTCTAACTTCTTGTAAATTTATTTGTTCCACAGCAAACTTTTGCGATGGGAAAGAGAAGAACAAGAACTTAAATCACCCTTATACATGCAGACTCTTTATAATGTGTACAGAGAAAATCAACGTGTACGAGTGTCCCAAAGAAACAGCGTGCTTTGATGAGGCAAAGGGGTCGTGTGAGTAGACTGTTAGAACAGCCGGACTCGCCTCACTACAAACAATAATGTGTGATATACAGAATACGTGTGGAGAGATGGATTACACGTATAAATCAGAACATTCTGCGTCACAGCCTCGGATAGATAGAGCAGTGTCCGAAAGTACCAAGTGTGAACTGAAGATAGAGCCGATCTGAACCGCTAATCGAAAAGTGATCAAAGAAATGCGAAATGAACCTGGAAGTGGTCTGTTGGTTTTAAATTCCACCACAGTTATGCCAGTTGGAATGGGTTAACTTGTCTTAAACAACATTTAGGAAATTAAACATATATCTGTACATATCGATGCATGTTAAAGTTTATTATTCCATATACATGTCAAAGTTTATTATTCTATATTACATTTCCATTTCTAGACTTTGATATCTCTACAAATTGTAATGATAGCCATTTCCTCGTGAAAAAGATTAACATACAACGGCTGGGAATTCTTACAGAAATGAAAGTAAAATGTGAATACAAGAAATGAATTTTAAAAACCCGCATGAGGGTATGAACTGCAACACTTCACGTTAGTATACTTGTACTGAAGCTATG
The DNA here is from genome assembly GCF_947568905.1 of Ostrea edulis. Lineage (NCBI taxonomy): Eukaryota > Metazoa > Mollusca > Bivalvia > Ostreida > Ostreidae > Ostrea > Ostrea edulis. The sequence continues at coordinate 22,402,302 of NC_079172.1, read as the reverse complement.
ACGCTTCAGGAAGTATGTCGATGTGAAGCATTGCTGTTCATACCTCATGCAATTTCAAAAACGAAATTCATTTCTTAAAAATATACTTTTAATATATATCTGCTTTCTACCTTATGATTTTGTCTGATGGACTTTAAAATACTGAAATGGACATTTCTTTTCAAAACCGGTCTTAATTTAATCTCTACGAGTTAAATTTATCAGCAAATGTGTTTTTGAAAGTATGAAAGCTTTCTGTACAGGCAATATAATTGCAGAAATACAGCTTTTCAGTATTTACCAATCATATTATAACCAGATAAACCTGCATTAATAGCAATCTGGTTTTAATAAGACATATTGCTATTTGAACTTTCCAGACAGTCGTAGACTAAATGTGGATACATTAAAGCTGCATATGTATATCTATTTCGAATTATAATTGATCAGCCTAAGTCTACAAATACTAATAGATATTAGACTTTTTAAAATGGAAGATGGGGCTAGATATCAATTTGATCTACAGACTTGAAAATTCTCCCCTGTTGTGATAATATGCTTATCTGCAAATGTCCCTGAAGTATTGTAGAAAGCTTAAAATGTAACGGATATGCCATTTAAGGGAAGTGTTCACAAGATATTCTATATCCTCCACCTCTGTAACATCCACTGTTACTTTTAGGAAAATAGTTGGATCCTCACCTCTCGATAATATGCACATCTACAAACGGCAATGAAGCATTGTACAAAGTTTCAAGTCTATCGGATAATCCATTTAGGAGAAGCGTTCACAAACTATTTTACATCCTTCACCCCTCTGAGATCCACTATAAGTTTTAGGAAAATAGTTGGATCCTCACGTCCCGACAATATGCACATCTACGAAAGGCAATGAGGCATTGCACAAAGTTCTAAGCCTATCCGATAAGTCGTATAGGAGGAGAAACGTTCACAAGATTTTGTGACAAACTGACGTACATAAGGTAAAAAAACAACACCCCCCTCCCCCGAAGACGGGAGACTTAATTGTCTTAGCTTTCCAGATATTTTTTTCAATGCCCAAGAGTAATCAGTTTTATATATAAAAAAAAAAGTTATGTACTGCACTTTTTTTTTAGCTCGCCGGGACGACTAATGACCAAATATACACGACTATTGAATGTAAAACACTGGTCAGTCATTGTGTACTCCCAATTAATTAACAATCTACCCTCGTAAATCCTAATCGTTACGCTTCGTTGGACATGAAACCTTAAATCAATCCATTGACACTACTTACTACAGTAGACATAAGCGTCTATAGTGATGTAATGCCAATGGCGCTTCGTTCTGGACATTTCCATATCAGGCTGATTCAAGACTAAATTCACGGATCGAAGAAAAGAACAGACGTATTTCAATTATTAAAAATATTGTGGAAACTTATTTCTTCTGTAAGATCAAAATCAAGCATCGAAAGACAACGGATTTACTTCATATAAGTTGTTATCAAAATCAAAAGAATAAAACTGGCTTAGATCAGCCAAAGCGTATCTAAACGAAAGTAGGTTATCAATTAATTTTACGATATTCACTAATCAAGTAAGATTTTATAGCAGCATACGGACTTCACTTCACATGTGGAACAATATCGAAGGTGTAAGCAGTAGCTATGGAGCAAGCGTTTCGGAGTTTATTGGAAAAAAAAATTGTTAATTTATAAGCATAGATGTGGGTATAGTATGCTCCACACAAGTATCCATATGCTACCAATTATATTTTCGTCCTAGTGAAATCAATATCATGTTTTCATATAATAAAAAAGCAAATTGTGCCTGATACTGTATATAAAATGTAACATGCATACCGATAAAGTGTAGATTATTTGTATGACAAAGCTGGTACATCTATGTAAAACCATTCTAATCGCACACATATACAGATATGTGTAAACCGTGACAAGAAAACTGTAAAGATCGCAAACTATACATGAAAACGATTAATAAACCTACCCTGAAATAATGATAAAAACAACTAGACAGGATCTCGTTGTGAGCAACGAATACGCCTTCCGTTCGATTATGAACTGTTCCATACGGTATTCTCTCTAAATCACTAATCTACTCTTTGGGACCGGCCCTTGCATTCTTTGAAAGACAAAATTTGATGCTAACATATTGTTTAGAGTCACATTCCGACCGATTTATGTTCTATACTGTTTTATAAAATGGTTTTCGTTTAAGAGATACACGTACATGTAGAAAGTACCAAAGTTTCGTATATTATTCCTCTTAAAACATCCCTTACTATATGTTCATAATCAATTATCATTTTGCTGACATCAGCTTTTGCAGAACGTTAAAACAAACAACTTTGCTTCAGTTTTACATTTTATGAATTGTTTTGGTTTTCGAAAATTTAGAAATTACTGGCCCCTAAAATCTAAGTAAGCCCGGCGTACGTCTACCTGTATAATATCATTAGCATTTTAGTCTCAGGTTGGTAGGGGTGGAATGATACAAATTTTACCATTTATTTTTAATTCTCTTTGTATCTTCTAAATATTTTCTCCATCAACAAACGTGTAGAAGAGAAACACACAGAGGAAAACAAACTGATTTTGACTACGAATAACTCCGTTTACCTGATCACGATATAGGGCTCACAGCGGGTGTGACCCATCGAGAGGAGATGCTTACTCCTCCTTGGCACCTGATCCCACCTCTGGTGTGTCCAGGGGTTCGTGTTTACTCAACTATCTATTTTGTATTGCTTATGGGATTTATGAGATTGGTCACTGTTTGTTATCTTCACCTTTCACATATGAGATAAAGGGGAGAAGAATACGACTTCGGTATGACGACGAATGAAATAATCATATACTTTGTACTCATTTATTAAATAATTTAACTCCTCTAATTATGAAAAGTTGAAGATAACAAACAGTAAATCAATCTCATAACTTCCACAAGGAATGCAAAATTAAGAGCTGAGCAAACTTGAACCCTTGGATATACAAGAGGTAGGATCAGGTGCCTAGGAGGATTAAGCATCCCCTGTAGATCGGTCACTATCTATCACCATATCCAACTTTATTTCTATTTCTGTGTTTTCTCGCTCTTTTCACCAGTGACATTTAACAGTTCTTTGTTGTACGTACCGTCAAATTTTTTTTCCCACTCATTGAGATGTCACCAGTTGTAGGTGAAGTACCACAAATTTAGACCTCTGCTTAGCGCTTACGGCCGTAGGAGTGTGGGTTCTTTAACGTGCCAACGTCTGCCGCGGCACCGTATCTCCGTTTTAAAGGTCATATCGCAAAGACCCGTGATTCTCACTTCTAAATGTTGAGCGTTTGGCGATGGAGCAATCACTACCCGTGTTTACGTATTAGGTTTGACGCGGCCATGGCACGAGCGGGACTCGAACTCACGACCTCCCGGCTACGAAGCTAAAGTTCTACCACTGAGCTACCGAGGCCGGTTAAAAGACGTTAACTTTGTTGGAAAGGACAATCATCGAAATCAGAGCGGCAAAAAAAACACAATTCACTTGCTATGTACTAATTATTGTAGATTTATTGCACAAATCACAAATAAATATGCATTCATCAATTTAAAAAAAAAAACAACGTGAAAAAGATATAAATTGTGAAATTACTGAATAAATCAAGTGGGTAAACGTTCATTAATTCTAATTATAGGCATAATACACAACATACGAAATTTATTGATTCCTCAGCATACTATAAACTAGGATTTTATTCTGCTTCTATTTTTTGAAATTCAAATTGAATGAATTAATTTTCAATGCATAACAAACATATACAATTGGTAATATTGTTATTGTGCATTTATATTTTGTCTTATCTAATGTTTGCATACTTACTCTAAACGCTTTACGTGTAAAAGAAACTAAAACAAAAAACAATAAATGCATAAAAAGACATTAAAAATATCAAACTGGGGTTAACATAGTAACCAAGAGTACATAAAACTATAAAAGGCGTTTGATATAAATAAATAAATAATGAAATAAAATGTTTCAATTCAAATAAATAGAGAGATCCCTGAACTGAAACAACGTGGAACAAGATTAGTTTGTGAAACACTGATGCCCCGGATTACAACAATGTGGAACTGTAAGGCATTGTAGTTGAAGTTTTTGCGATATGGCTTATATTCGAATTTTCTAAAAGTAGGTCAAACGTCAATGTAAAGGTCACCAGGACTATATTTTGGTGTCAATGGAAAGGTCTTGCCACAAGGAATACAAATACCAAATATGGAAGGTCTACGTTTTATGATGTAAAAAGTATGAATTAAGTCCCATAGTGACCTTGACTTTTGACCCCAAAATCAATAGGGTTCGTTCTCTCTTAATAACAAACTACATCTGAAGTACCAAATCAATGAACAAAATTGTGGCCTGAAGAGGTCTACAAGCTCAGTGTCACACATATCACCCACATACACTATACCCCCTCACGCAATGAATTGTGAGGGGGTAGGTATGAACTAGATTTCAAACCATGCTTGATAAGATAAAATCATCTCCACGTTTAAACCTATCCATCTATTTCAATTTCTGATACACCTGTGTTATAATTTACTTGCGCATCTTCAATTCAGTTATTATTTCTAAATTGAACACATAATTCACACACCCATTTCATGTGTATTATTCGAACATCGTATATTTACTTCACATCCATTTCTTGTCTATCATTTGAACATTGTATGCTTACTTATTATGTAAATTCAAGAAAGTAACAGGATTTAAAATGGCGAAACAATATAACAAAGGTTAATTCATGCTTTCATAACAACTACAAATATTAGCATGCAATTTTACTACATCTAAATCTGAATATATGGATTATATAAACACCAGATAAAATATGTTTTTAAGAATAGAAATTTCTAATATTTCTACATTGTAGCTTTGGAAGATCCAATATCAAGAAAATTAATGCATGAAAGATTGTGCCAATAATGGACATATATGTAAGTTAAAAATGTAAAAATAAGAATATGTATTAACATGCATGTTGGATAAATTTACTGTGTTTAATGCTTCACATTTATGTGCTGACTTCACAAAGCGGTATCGTGTATTTGGTAATGAGTCTGTGTGAATAGCCTGTGATTAAGTGTCAAGCTTCATACTTGAACAAATGTGTGCTGACTTCACAAAGCGGTATGGTGTACATGATGCAGTGTCAAAGTCAATACAGTGCCTTACGTAAAGAAAATGAATCATGTTTGTGACTTGTCCATCGCATTTATGTATAAAAATATGTTTTCTCCAACAGATTCCAACAATAACATCAACAATATCACATAATATATACAGAAATAGCAAAAATACACAATACAGAAAACCCCACGAAAGAACGTATAGACATCACTGTAAGTTAATATTTCTTGTCTAAAGATGGTTGTATAATAAAAGTATCCATGCACAATATACAGAATAAGACGTAAATACGACATTTTCAATGATTACACGCATTTTTATTAAATACTTATGTGGTCCCCCATCCAAACCCTGAACTTTTTGCACAGGAGTGAGGGATTTCATTTTGGTAGACAGCTACTACATACTTTTTACGACCATCTATAGAGTATTTCTTCACCGCACACAGAAGCAATGAAGAAAATATTCAAATATCAAATGCATTTAAGCTACAAACCTATTTCGGTAACACCTTGCCCCTGTCAGATACTCACGAATTTCATGAATTTATTAGAGGCATCCAAGCTCATTAACAATTTTGCTACAAAAAGCATAACGACACCACCCTAACATCTTGGGACTATGGATTATATTAGTGGCGTAATTGCTCATCATGACTGTACATAATATATTTCTGCTGCATTGTAAATGTTACCTGAATTAGTAACAACCAGACCTACATGTAACTGGTAAAATGAACAAGAGGTCCATGGGCCACATCATTCAGCTGTTGTGAATTTTAAAAGAATTATTTTCAAAGCTCAATTCCAATAATGAAAGGTGTAGATAACGAATTGTGATCAATCTCATAACTCTTGCAAGAAATACAAAATAAAACATTGGACAAACACGGACCCCTAAACATACCAGAGGTGGGATCAGGTGCCTAGGAGAGTAACTTTATGAGACACTCTTATGATGGATCAGAATAAAGACATACAGCCACGAATAGCAGTATGTCACCTGAGAAACTCTGTTGACTTGAAAATACTTTAAATCCTTACGACAACAGGAACGTCTTTCGCTGAAAAGATAACAAATTTCTCTCTGAAAATTCAATTGTATTACACATTAAACAAGCACTACACAAACAGGAGGTTCATGGGCCACATATTTCCATGAAAAATTACAAAGGGTCCCTAAATAACTGACCATTAAGTCTCACAACACCAATATGACTAACATGACCTTGCTGTTCTGGGAGAAGCTCAAGGTCACATAAATCAAGGTATAACATGGAAAGGTGAAGATAACGAACGGTGAGCAATCTCATAATTCCTAAAAGGAGTTGGGCAACACGGACCCCTGTACATACCAGAGGTGGGATCAGGAGCTTAGGAGGAGTAAGCGTCCCCTGTCGACCGGTCTCACCCGCCGTGAACCCTATATTCTGATCAGGTAAACGGAGTTATCCGTAGTCAAAATCAGTGTGTAATGAACTGCATAACAATTTGTATGAAACACGTTAGACAACATTCGACCCAATTGCAGGTTGTATTTGGCAAACTAGATCATTATAACGATCTTGCCACAAGACTTAACAACAACAAAAAACAACCAAACCGCAGGCTTTATTTGTCACTTGGGTATTAGTTAAAAGTATCAGTAGCCCCATGGGCTATGGAATCTAGAAAACATTCCATTTTCATATATATCTAAGCTAAATTCTAATATTCAGCAGCAGTATGTGTTCTTAAATGCCCCCCGAAAGTGCCTATGCTGATGAAGGACTTTACGTAACATAATGTATGTAACAAGAACACATTAATTTGGATTCGTCCTAGAGTCAAAGCACTGGGGTTCCGAAATTCACAACTTATACCCTTTTCTGCTTTCTCTGAATGTGCATATATATCAATAATCTTATTGTGACATTACCCACCCCAGGGTTTAATCTTAAATCTAAAGTCAGGATACTTTCATGTAAATTAAAATGCAACTTTTTAGGCACAGTGCTTCTTGAGAAGACCTTAAAATGACCCACGCAATTTTTGCCCTTTCTTGATTATCTCCCCTTTGAAGGGATGATGGACCTTTATTTGAACAAACTTAATGCCTTCACCTAAGGATGATTTGTGCCAAGTTTGATTGAAACTGGTCCAGTGGTTCTGATGAACAGTGAAACGTTTTCAAACAGATGGACAGGTGACAGACAAAAGTGATCAGAAAAGTTCCACTGATCTTTAACCTCAGGTGAGCTAAAATTCAATTAATTAATAATAGTTGTTGCAGGTCAATATATTACACATAGAGAACAAGCTGTCATTTGTCTGGTCATCTTAAATTAATGTACCTAAGAATTATGAATAACTGTAAACACAGTAGCAAATTGCAAACCTGATGTGCACCAGCGACTCTTGCTTAGAGTGGATAAATGAAGTTGCCGCTCTGGATAGCAGCAAAATATAACAGAATATCCATGAATTTAATTCTATCATCCGGTTTTAGAATGTCATAAGTTTCAGTGTAGTATATCTTAGCATATTTCCCATCCAAAGATGCGTCGTCTTCTTTTAGGGCTTGGATGTGATCTTCAGAAATGTCCAAGAACAGGAACATAATCTGAAAACAGGTGTGAATTTAAACAAATATGTAACACACACAGTTGTACAATATACAGCTCATTTGGACTGGATCAATATTATGACAAAAAATATTGATGTTTCATCAATTGTTGGCCAGAAAAATTAAAGTGTTAACGTTTTGTTTATGGGAAGATGCTGGAAGAGTTTTGAAAGTGTTGTCTTTAAAACATAAATGATTGACAAACTTTGATCAGAAAAACGTTTTGTTTAAAAAATTAGATATGTGTCAGGTTACGTAAGAATGTATAAGAGTGTGCAACACAGTAACTACTAAGTGTAATAATGTAACCCTCTCCATTTTTTTATTCGGACTCTTTCGGGCTAAAATTCCAAAGGATCTTTGTAATGGTACAAAATGATTTTATGAATAACCTAATATGAGCCCAGTGTGTTGTCTCTAATGCTGTTTAAACTACAAAGAAGAACTTAACACTTGGATATGTCTAATATATGTCTTTTCATTAAATATCATATACAACATGCAAATTCTTCGTCTGCTCCGCAATGCTTGTTATTGCGAGATCCTGTCAGCGGTGGAGACGGAGCTTATCCATATTTAGACAGCAAGTAGAAAACCCAAATATTGTTGGGAATCAACTAAAATGTACTTCTTCTACATGGACTCCAGTCATTCCGATAAAGAAAGGAAAATCATATGATGGCAGAAAAAAATTACACTCTGCTGTTCTTTCGTTGTTTTACTTTCAAGATATCAGGGAAGCGCTTTCTGTTCCTTACAAGTACATATACACGGATGTAAACACTACGCTATATGTGCTTATGCAAATAACTTGACAAAGGGAAGTTCAGCTTCAGTTCACCAAACATGGTGCGCAATTTGAATCGAGAAAGTAATATATGAAAGGTGAAGATAACGAACAGTGATTAATCTCATAACTCCTATAAGCAATACAAAATAGAGTTGGGCAAACACGACCCCCTGGATATATATATGTGCGATGGGAATCCAAAGTGCGATGGCCACGCCAAAGTGCGATGGTCTGCGTCGAACCCCGATGGTGTGTACGCCAAAGTACGATGGTCCACTCTCATGCGCCAAAGTGTTATGGTGTGACACGCCAAAGTGCGATGGTGTGAGACGAACGCGCCAAAGTGCGATGGTGTGACACGCCAAAGTGCGATGGTACACATTAATGCGCCAAAGTACGATGGAGTGACATACCGAAATCTGTTAGTTTGCAAAACTGAATGGACAGTGTTTTGGTACATTGTGTACCAACTGTGTGTTGTTTAACCAAAATACCAATGCAAAATCCATGCAAAATAATAATAATAACTTATTTCATATATTAAGCGCACTTTTCAAACGCGAAATCGCAAAGAATATTTTGCATTATATCATACCCCCATGCATTTATTACATGTACATCACAAGTAATAAATGATCATGAATCAAAGCATGCTCGGGCAAAGTAGATATTTCGACAAGAAATGTACTTTGCTGTTCTCACAATCCTCAACAGTGTAAACCTTGCCCTTGCTATCGTACATGTCAATCTTAGTCATCCGTGCCTTCTTACAATATCCCAAAGACGACGATGCCAGCAGAAAGAACCTTGTATTTCTTCGGTTTGATTTTGAGAGATGTTACGAACGACGTCATAATAACATGACGTCACAAACGTTACTAAACCCCCACCATGAGCGTGTCACACCATCGCACTTTGGCGTTGTATGTCTATAGGAGACCAATGGACTTTGGCGTGACCATCGCACTTTGGCGTCCGTAACGTTAACAAAACATCGACTTTGGCGCAGATCATTGCACTTTGGCGTGACCATTGGAGCGACACACACACACACACACACACACACACACACACACACACACACACAATACATCCATTTTCTTAACACGAAGCACTGACTGTTTAGTTTTAGAAATACATGTACGTTGAATACTCAATTAGCCTATGTCTTATCACACTCATGATAACTTCTCCCGTTCAATTCTCCATCACAATCTCACAAAGCTCATATACATATACATGTATGAGTATTATTTCATCCAAGTTTGAATATTTATGTACATGTACATATATTTTTTAGTTTTGAATGCAATCTTGCAGAAAATGCTAACATACAGAGATGGGCATGGTGATCAGTTACCTCTGATCTCAAGCATGCTATTCCAGCAACACCCGGAGAAAAAAAGGAACCAGTACTTTCGGAGAGAAGTTCCATTCCAATTTGCCCCATAGCGTTGGAATCAATTTTCTTCTCTATCCATATTGATTTATTTTGTCTTCCGCGTTTGAAAGGTTCCTTTCTTTTTACCTGTGAAAACAAATCATACACTCCATGAGTTTTGACCATTAAAACTGTTAAAAACCGAGAGGTTTATAAAAGCAGTTTATTTTCCCATGCTAAACATTAATCCCATACTAACGTTGGGGTTATCATGCCAACAAAATTTTCACATGACTTTACAAAAGCACATCTAAATACACTGCAAGATCTCCTAGTACTTTAACCCTAATATTTTCAGGGTTAAAAATGAAAGAACATTTCAAGTTATATAAACAAGAGATCCATGATACACGATGCTCACCAGAGTCACCTTGCTGTTCTTCAGAAGATGTCTAAAAGATTACCCCAATCTTGTTCTGTTAATGACACTGTGGCTTCATCCAAACAAATATCAATACCGGTATTACTAACATCTTACCTTGCTGTCACAGATAAGATTTTATACATGCATTATGTCGAATTCATTGAATCCAGGGACCTTGGGATTTTTTGCAAATTAATGATTCTATTTGGGTTCTGGAGAATACTTTTTCATATACAATATCCATTCAAACACTCCGTAAAACAAGAAATTCCTCACTTGAAAATTGTGGGACGAGTTAACCGGACACATTATGTATCCTCCACTGATATGAATTTTCAAATAAAGGGGTAAAGAAAAGTCAAAATGAATCAAAATTGCAATATGACCTAGAGTGACCCACAAAGGGCTATTTCAGCTTGATATGTGACAGAAAAATGAAAATAGGAACAGAATACCTCAAACAGGCAAACATTTACAACTTTTTATAGGATTATTATTCTAAAGGGATATTTTTCTGAAACTTTGTTTCATACCGATTGTTAGGCCATTCTTGGCACACTAATTTTGACTACGGATAACTCCGTTTACCTGATCAAGATATAGGGCTCACGGCGGTTGTGACCGGTCGACAGGGGATGGTTACTCCTTCTAGGCACCTGATCCTACCTCTGGTATATCCAGGGGTCCGTGTTTGCCCAAGCTCTCTATTTTGTATTGCTTATAGGTGCTATGAGATTGATCACTGTTCATTGTCTTCACTTTCACTAATATATACTAGAATTAAAATCCCTAAAATGTGCAGGAAAGGTGAAGATAACGAACAGTGATCAATCTCTTTATTCACTATTATGTTTCTAAGAACTCTTTTTATAGAATTATAGCAAGTTGGACATATTTATCTAAAACGACTGTAATATAGTGAAATTAAAATTGATATACATTCTAAACTCTTCATGAAATATCATTGAAAAATCTTCTAATATCATTTGTTGAACTTGATAAATAAAATAAAATGAATAAATCCTGTGAGAATTTCGAATCTCCTGAATTTAATCTCTTCAAGACGAAAATAACGAACCGTGATCAATTTTATAACCCCTTTAAGAAATATAAAATAGAGAGTTGGACAAACATGGACCCCTGGATATACCAGAGGTGGTGGGATCAGGTGCCTAAGAGGAGAAATTATCCCCTGTCGACCGGTCACACCCGCCGAGAGCCCTATATTTTGACCAGGTAAACGGAGTAATATGTAATCATAATCCGTGTGCCAAGAAAGACTTACAATTGGTAGAAACACGTCAGACAGCATTTGACAAATATTGGCCAACTAGATCATTAATGAACTTTAAATGAGCTTTTGAGATGTTCAGAAAATACTTTTCATCTCTCTTGGCCCCTTATTTGGGGAGTTTACACATAACACAACACTTGATATCGTTGGAAAGGTTTAGTCATTGACTACAACTTCTGTATTACAACGTTTAACAAAATGTTTTCAATTTTCAACAGAGACAACATATTTTGTTTTAGAGGTCATCCCTTGAATTCCTTTAAAGGGAATTCGAGACAAAATTTGAAGATGCTATATTGTTTGGAGTCCCATTTATGCTTTAAAATGTTGTTGTTTTTTTTACAAAATATGTTTTGCCGTTTAAGGGACAGAAAGCATTAAAGTTTGTACATTATTCCCCAATAAAGCCTCATCATGTAATGAATTATCATTTTGCTAATATAACCACTTACAGAACGTTAAAACAAACAACTTTTGCTTCAATGAAGCTTACAAAATTCTGTTTGGTTTTTGAGAATATTGGAAAATATGCCATCGACGTAAATCTCTGTTTGGTGTTATGTGTATATATATATATATATATATATATATATATATAGAGAGAGAGAGAGAGAGAGAGAGAGAGATAGATAATAATTACTTTTTATATAGATAGATAATAATTACTTTTCGCAATGATCGGTAAAAGTATAGGTAAAAAATGAAAAAGATACACGAAGACGTTTAGTAAAGCTTTAGCGCTTTCATTTCAAATCATTTTTATTTTCTACCTATTTTTTACCTATATATATATATATATATATATATATATATATATATATATATATATATATCCAAATTGTGTTTTTTAAAAAAAATCACAGTCTCCGGTATAAAATATTAAAAGAAATAGAATAAACAGTACACAAAGTTAAAAATTTAACGCAAGCGCTTTCATTTTATAATCCTCAGGCGTTACATTTTAAAATGTAACGCCTGAGGATTATAAAATGAAAGCGCTTGCGTTAAATTTTTAACTTTGTGTATTGTTTATTCTATTTCTTTTAATGTATATATATATATATATATATATATATATAAAAGCTTTTATATATATATATATATATATATATATATATATATATATATATATATATATATATATATATCAAAGAGTGCCCTTCTAAAAGACTATGAACAGGTTTTGTTCACTATACATAGAAATAGAAACTATGGGGCAGAATTTCGGCTTTTGACTACGAACAGGTTTTGTTCACTATACATAGAAATAGAAGCTATGGGCACTGAGGCAGAATTTCGGCTTTTGACTATGAACAGGTTTTGTTCACTATACATAGAAATAGAAGCTATGGACACTGGGGCAGAATTTCGGCTTTTGACTATGAACAGGTTTTGTTCACTATACATAGAAATAGAAGCTATGGACACTGGGGCAGAATTTCGGCTTTTGAGAAGGTGATGATAAATCCCTGTTCCATCTCTTTGAATACATTTGAATCAAACTGCCATGTTTGGTCGAAATCAGAAATTTTACATTTAATTTTATAGAAACTACTCACTTTTTAAAGCCTTATGGTTGATGGGAGTTTAAAACATTACCTCACACATCATTACTAGCTTGGGAGCATCTGTACATGGCGAAAACAATGATTGCAGAAAACACATGTCTGATTGACAGGGAATGATGTCCTTCCTAATTTTATTGTATACTTTTCTTTGCTGCCTGAAACAAATATGCATCATATCAATCATATACACAAACATAAAAAAAAAAATACACATTTTCTTACATTTTACCAGGCCTCGAGATCATAAACTGAGAATAGAAATACATTTAAATGTCGAATCTAATTAACTTTTGAATTGATTTTCATAAGCATTATTTATAATAATAATTTGCATAATATTTTTGATGAACCGGCAGTTTTTTTAAACATCAGTGCAAGATAAATCTTTAGATACAAATAATCAACATTTTGATTTAAGTCTATTATCAGTTTATGGGCTTGAGGCCTGATTGACCACTCGGATTACTGATGCATCTTGTCAAGTATGCGTTGGACATGAATAGATAAAAGTAGAACACAGGAATCAGTTTAGCACATACTATTATCCCATTATTACCGTTACCATTTTGTCATAATAAAATGACGTAATACTGGGGACACTGTAATAAAATTATTACAATTATTGATGGTTGGCTGGGTGTACATGTATGTAGTTTAACGTCCTGCTTGAGACTTTTTCACTCATATGGAGACGTATATAATTATGGAAAGAAAGAGGTATAGCGCTTTTTTCTGACGAAACGGCCGACTTAGAAATCTAAAAAGAAAACGCCGGTTTTCAATAATAGACTTCCGTATTATTTTTAAATATAGACCAACGTTTTTAATGTTTTGTTAACCAAGATAAATAACTGCTGCGGTTTAGCATTACTGACATTTATGCGAGTCGTTCTTTAATCAATAAACCATGTTCATATGTGGAATGATGAATAGTACAAAATTTTCATAGGTGCATTCATATCACACAACAACCATTTTACATATGGCATCACTTAGCTCACTGTCTTTTTCTGACATGGTTGCAGCACCTTTAATAGATTACATCAGTTTATTTGCATTTGGTTATTAATTCGAGTGTTTACCTTTGCCTAAATATTATGTGACAGTTGCTACATTAGTTTTAATATTTACTTTTGAGAAGTTAAACTGTATAACAATTATTTTCCTCCCTTGACTTATTTTTTGAAAATGACTAATATTTGTTAAATAAAATATATATGTATCACATTTATACCTACCCCAAGGAAACGAACCCCTAAAAAATGAAAGGCAAAAAGGTTGAATGAGAAAATATCGGACTTGAACTCGCAATGTATGCTTAAGTGTAAGATTACCGAACACCTAAACCACTAGGCCACCCAGGGGTTTTACGTTTGACAGGCTGCTAAATCTCAAGGTAAATTTTTGAGAACGATTTAAAAAAAATATTTTAGCCATTTTCAACAAGAGGGCCAACTTAAACCAAATTTCCTAAAATGGACAGTGATACTCAAATAAAACAATTTCAGTGTTTTATTTCTGGTTTAGAGTGGCCTTTTGCAACAGTTTGGAATTTTTTAGGCCCATTGCGTTACATCTACTATATACTCTATATAGGCACGGTGATGTTTATGCTTATCAAATAAAGAAACTATCAACACATATGCAATGTATATCTTTATTGAGTAATTTGGGTAATCACAAGTACAAACTGACATAAAAAGCAGAATATTTGTAAAAAATGATATTCAGGAAAAAAGTATTTTTGTAGGCGAAATTGCATACCAAGTGCGCTATACTACTTTGTAATAACAATTGATATCAATATCAAATTACTACCGTACGATATGTACACAATATCAATGTTCGATGCTGGTTTAATGCAGAGCTGAATTTCCACACGAGAATGTTTACAAACTGTCATAAATCAGCTGTTCATTCCAAAAATCCGTCCCAAACCAAAGAAATCAATGTCTCCAGATTTAGTTTAATGAACCCGAATGACTGCTTTCAGGTATATTGCAACTTTTCTGGCCTAGTGGTTCTTCAGAAGACGATTTTAAAAGTTTTTCCCTATATATATATATATATATATATATCCCTAACTAATGTAAAACTGATTCCTTATTTTGGCCCCACTCTACCCACCCCCCACCCCCGATTTGCACAAACTTGAATGTATTCTATGCCAGGATTTCAACTTTTCTGGCCAAATGATTCTTGAAGAGAAGACGTTTATATGATTCCACCCTACTGTTGCCCTTTTTTAAAAAACAAACTTGAATCCCCGTCAATCAAAGATGATTTGTGCCAAGTTTGATTGATATTTGCCAAGTGGTTCTTGAGTGTGGAAATGTGAAAAGTTCACAGAAAGATGGATGGACAGACATACGATAGACAAAAGATTATTAGAAGAGCTAACATGAGCATGCAGCTCACGAGAGCTACATGTAGTAACACATTGTATAGAAGAACATAAATTTTGATCTCTGTTGCACTAACCTTGGACGAAGCAAGAAAATTCTTGAAAAACTCATAAACAGGTTATGGTACAGTATTTCACCTGGACTTTCCTCTACTTCATTATCAGAAGGAAACAATCGTGGAAGTATCTCTGGTTGCAATATACTGTGTACAACATCGGCACAGTTCTGCATGAACTCGGCCACAGCTGTTTTCCAATGCGTCAGTAGCCTAAAATTACAGACCAATCATATTCTAGGGGTGAAACAATATTCTTCCTTCACGACATGATACGTATCGTAGAATTCTGCACAATACAGCTATTTTCGATACGATACATTCAAGTTTATTAAACATGGTAAAAAGATCAAATGTTGAAGGGTTCGTGTTTTTTTTTTAATTTTCACTTCACTTCAGTAATTCCGACTCAACAACAACATAAACTTAGTAAACCAAATTGTGTGATGAAACTATTGTAGAGTGGATTGAAACATACTTTATGATAGACCAATCAGATGGTGTAATTCTTATCATTGTACAGTCACCTAATCACAATAATAATATAAATAGTCAATCATTGTGCATTAACCAGAATCCCGAGGGTATAAATAGAGCCGCCCTATCATCCTCAGTTAGTCTTTTAGTACTGTGTTCCAATTCCAATGAGGTCGTTTGACCGAAAATCTTCAGTTGGTAATTTGGACAAGATTGGGATTATGTCGGAAAGCAATACAACTGTAATATAAGCTTTGTGACTTAAGAATTGTGTCTTGGTGACTTGTATCAGGGATAATGTCTCGGTGATTTTCCCAGGTGATAGGACAGTAGAAAAGGTTCAAATTAGGTAGCTGTAGACTGTGACGGGAAACAACAGAATTGTTAAGTTATATGCCCAGTCTGTATCTACTTAAAGCTGTATGACCCGATGTCCATGTATTTTTTTTGGTGTACATAATTACTTTAAAGCAGATTAATTACTTTATAAAGTTATTAACTTTCCCTTAATTACATGCTTCAAAACATCTGCATGTAAAAGAAAACAGTGCGAATATTATTTAGAAAGTAAATATAGTGGCTACATATATAAATCATCCCATAATAGACGTCTATAAATAGACCCACGCGCGTCAGGGGAATCCCAACATGATGTACGCAACTGTCTAGTTTTAAGGCTGAAAGAGCGTAAAACAACGAATTACTAAAAGGTATTTGATATTTTCATTTCTATTAAACTTATGGTACGGTACTGTTATAACAAAATACACAGCTTTACACAGATAATACCATCGATGGTCTGAAAGTTTGAACTGGTCACGTGACTGTCACTTGAAATGGCAGAGTGACGCGGTTATTTGTAAACATCGAATTAAAATCAAATTATTTGGGTTAAAACAGGTGAAATAATTTATGATATGTCGTACAGTCTCATAACTACATACGTGCGATGATTTAATAGCGTTTTTACGAGATTGGGGATTTCTCGAATTGATTGGTGTGATTGTTTATCAATTAGTTTGTGGTCAAACTCCGTACAGCGTCAAATTCTCCGGACCGGGACTACTTTCCCCTACGAATAATGACACTGTCACAGGCTTTCCAAACTTCTGCAGAAAAACGCAAGTTACTATACGGATGTGATTCGGTTTTCTAAAATAGCAGATAGGGTGGTCACGTAGGGTTTATTTATTCCAGAATTAGTAGAAATAAATTCTTCTACACTTTGTGTAACGTTTAGACTGATTAAAAATTGACACTACTGGCCTTGACATTTGACTATAATTTTGAGCGGAGCGTCATCGACGTAGTGATGATGATGCCGACTCGTCTGTGGAAACACTTCTGCTTATTGTTGTCATATTTGAGAGGGAATCCAGCCAGGAAAGACAGATACACCAGAAACTTCTTTACATATCGATAAGGTGTCCAGAAAATGCGAGAACATTCGAACAACCAGGTTAGTGACTCGAATTTTCTCAGAGATCTCGTATCTTTGAAACGTCCGTCAGCTGTCCGTAGTGACAGAGAATGATACATGTTAATAAAGTTTAAGTGTACGTACATCTTCAGTGAAATACTACAGGCACAGATTAAAGATTGACTATCGAATATGTTTTTAAAAGCCTAATTTCGTTTTTAAAGCAATCTTGAAATTGTTTCTAAAATCAAAGTGCTTGAAGAATCGCTAATATCAATCACTAGATCTATATCGCATTACTTTGGTTATAGGTAATTAAAATGTATATCAATAAATCTGTTGATTTGTGGTTTGTTGAGTAATCATCCAAGATGGACCGAGTGAAATATTATTCCAGATTTAGTCAGTACTGTGTAAGTCTATCCTGGTGTTTTTATTAACGTTAATGTTATTGTTCCTATTCATCTACAGCGAAGATAGTAGTGACAGTTAAGGACATGCGGGACGATGTGGCCAAAAATACCTAGTCGATGAATTTTTTTTTCTTATTTTCATGAAGCACCATCAGGATGTCCTGTGCAATGTGTATAAATTTCATGGCCACTTTCTAGGTATATAAGGGAGATAATAAGCTTTGAATTACCCCCCTTTTCGAAAATTGTGAATTTTACAAAATCATTCCGGTTTTCAATTAAAAAAAAAAAAAATGATGGAATTTTTATCTAATAGTATATCTTTTACAATAATCTTTAGAATATATGCAAAATATAAAACATATAATAAAAACATGCTTAAACATAACCACATAATAAGAAATTGGGAAAATTTATGGATTTGGGGGTGGAAATTAGTACTTAAAAACAGGGTAGTCCAGATACTAAATGAAGCACTCCTCAAAAACCTGTCAATGATTTTTTTTGCAAACACTGCAATTAAATGTTATTCAAATACCTAACTTCCTGTAGAAATATGACGGGGTGAAGCTAATCTTGATTTTGAGGTAGGCATATCATAATTGAACTTGATTTCTTAGGAAGGAAACTTAAGATAACTCAAATTATTATTCTAATCATTTGTTTGGTAAATACCTTACAATTGCAATCATAAATTTAAATTAATATTATTGACTTGAATATATTGAAAACAAACTGAAAAGCTCTGCCAACATCATTCATACAGAAATTGAGTAGAATAAATTGAATTACATGTGAATTGATAATACATGTACTTGTATTTTGAATCCAGCGATATTTAAAGAAACCCAACAAATTTCACCCCCAAAAAATCACCAGAAATAATGGTATCGGAATTTCAAAAAATGTTGTCCATCTTGTAAAAGCACCGTTAAATAATAGCACGTACATATTCATGAGACTGTACAATATATCATACATTATTTCACCTATTGCAACTAGAATGAGGTCCTCTGTACCCCATGTTTATCGTAAAAGGCGACTAAAAGGGACGATCCTTCGGCTGAGACCATAAAAACAGCAGGAGTGGCACGATAAAATTGCCTCCCTACTCAAAGGCCTTAAGTGCCTAGCATATACCTAAATTTTGCAGCCCTTCACCGGTAATAATGACGTCTCCATATGAGTGAAAGATTCTTTAACAGATACAAAAAAACCAAAATCAATATGGATTTACGTAGCTTGTGTTACGCGTATCGGATTGTTGGCAAAAACACGTAAATTGGTAAGTTTTACTGAATAATTTACGATATATATATATATATATATATATATATATATATATAGTTTGTAAATAAAGAATTCGGTATTTGATACAGTAAATACATCCAATGATAAAAGTCAAGAAACACAAAACTCGAATAACATTTCACTGTTAGTGCTTTCGCCTTTAATGCCTCTTCAGACAGTTATAAACAGTTATAACTGTCTGAAGAGGAATTAAAGCCGAAAGCGCTAACAGTGAAATGTTATTCGAGTTTTGTGTTTCTTGACTTTTATTATTGGATATATATATATATATATATATATATATATATATACATACGCCTTTGGGTTCTATGACGTCATAATCCGATGTCAACACGGTCTTATCACGATGCAGACACGGAAAACGCCGGTTTCTCTGCGGATAAGCACGGTAACTACCCTTATGTCCCGGGGAAAAATCCCGGTTGGTGCCGGCATGATCACGGAGCGTACGGAAGATCACGGTTACTGCCGGTCCATACACAGTTTTTCACGCAGATACACGGTCTTTCATTCCTGCGTTTATCGTGTATGTCCGTGTAGTTACCCGAACAAACCGTGTACAGACCGTAGACATCCGTGTTTTTCAGAAGAAAAGTTTCGTGCACGGATGACCCCGGACTTTACACGGTTACTTCGGTGGCCATACGGAGTTTTCGGTTAATACACGGACCTCTCGGTTGATACATGGTGGTACACGGTACCTACACGGATCAATACGGAGGATTTTCTTCCGGGACGATCCGGGGTAAAAATTAACAAGAGCCCCACAGGCCTTATCGGTCACCTGAATACTAGTGAAAAAGTATCACTACTTCCATGGGCTATGTAATCTAGTAAAAAAAATCCTGTTAGAGTATCTAAGCTAAATTATAATGTTCAGTAACAGTATAAAACAAGATGTGTTCTTAAAACTTCACTGTCCTCAAAAGTGCATAGACTGATGAAAGGCTTTAAATAAGAGGTGTATTAACATTAAAACATCAAAATATATGACTAATTTGGACTCATCCTAAAGTCATAACACTAAACCCTGGGTTATGAAATTCGATATTTTTTGTACATCCTTTTCTGCTATTTCTAATTATGCACTTATATTTTATACAGTATCAGTAAACTTACAAATAAATACTATATATACTAAGTTTGGCCCTACCCTGGGGTCAAAACCTTTACTCTGAGGGAAATCAAATTTACAATTTTGGTAAAAGACTACCTGCTCTATCCATTTAGTTTCAATTTAGTGTCAAAAACACTAAAGAGCATGTAATTTAAGTGTTTTACACATAAACACTATATAACAAGTTTGGCCCCGCCCTGGGGTTAGAACCCCTACCTCGGGGATCATGAAATTTACAATTTTGGTAGAGGCCTTCCTGCTCTACATCACTATGCATTTAGTTTTTCTTATATGTGTGTGGTCATTGAGAAGAAGATTTTTGAAAATGTGTCATTTTGGGCAGTTGCCCCATAGGTCCCAGGGGTGCAGGAATCCTGAAATTTATGATTTATGTTCCCTTTGTTCCAAATATGTTTCATACTAAATTTGAAAAGAATTGGAATGATAGTTATCAAGAAGTTAAAAATGTTTATTGTTCACACATTTCATAACTGACCAATTTGACCCCATCCTGATACCAAAACCCTTACCCCTGGGATCATCAAATTTACAATTTACAATTTATGGCCAGGTAAAAGACTACCTGTTCTTTCTAAATATCTATTTACTTTCAATTTAGTATCGATAGCACTAAAGAAGATGTTATTTAAGTGTTTTCCACATAAACACTATATAACAAGTTTGGCCCCACCCTGGGGTCAGAACCCCTACCCTGGGGGTCATGAAATTTACAATTTTGGTAGAAGCCTCACTGCTCTACATCACTATGCATTTAGTTTTTCTCACATGTGTGTAGTTCTTGAGAAGAAGATTTTTGAAAATGGGTCAATTTTGGGCAGTTTTTGCCCCGCCCCTAGGGCCCCAGGGGTGCTGAAGTCCTGAACTTTACAATTTATGTCCCCCTTGTCCCAATGATACTTCATACCAAATTTGAATTGGACTGATAGTTATTAAGAAGAAGTTAAAAATGTTCAATTGTTAACGCACGACGGACGACAGACGACGACGGACGAAAACCAATTGCAATAGGTCACCTGAGTTTACTCAGGTGACCTAAAAATGTTTAATTCTTTTTTCTGGGTTTGGCTTAGCCAAGGCGGATTGTCCCGGACGACGCCGAATGCAAACACGGTTTGTACACGGTGATGACGGATTGTCACGTACAATCTGGGATAATCCGGCGTCTCATCCGTGAATGTGTGAAAGTTGCTTTAGACATTTTGGTGATCAAAGAAAGGTTGTTGGTTGTATATTGTAAAAGGTGAAGATAACGAACAGTGATCAATCTCAAAACTCCTATAAGCAATACAAAGTAGATAGTTGGGCAAACAGGGACCCCTGGATATACCAAACGTGGGATCCGGTTTAATGTCCCACTAGAAATTTTATCACTCATATGAAGACGTCTAAAAGAAAGGTATTGTCATAAGAAATACATCGAAATATGAAATTCTTATCACTTATCACTAATCATTAAGAAAGGTATGGTCAAGGTTAAAGTTCAACAAAATTAGGCCAAACTCATTCGTAAAGGTTACAAGGTCAAACATGTTTGGTACCAATTCAAAGGTCTTGTCACAAGGAATGTACATGTGAAATATGAAAGCCTTGATACATGTACTTAACTTTCAAAAGCTACAGTCAAGGTTAAAGTTTTTGTGGACAGACAGACAGATGAACATCAAACCAAAAAACATATGCCTCCGAATCTCTGATTACGGGAACATAGAAATATTTTCCCTTCCTACCTACCCAAATTTTAAATACTAGGTAGGGAGAGGGCAAACAATTTCTAAAGATGACCTTGTTTTATGCCTTGCCCTTCTTCCCCATTTGGAACATACATATGTCAACTCACCTGATTATTCTTGGTTCTTTGTATTCTTTCTTTTGCACAGCTTTTTTAAAGAAAATATCTATCTCATCATTTATAAACGTAATGTGGTGCATTACTTCCTTTTTTCGAGACTTGGTATTATGATTGTTCTGATTCTTGGTTTCAGTAAGATCATCAAGATCTATACTAAACCTTTTCAACTGCTCTTTTGTAATACGTTTAAACGTATCCATAGTCTCCTTTAAATTTGCTCCACTTATCTTTTCAGTGGCTTTTGATTTTACCATTTTAAAGAAATCCTTCATTTCCGTAGGTTTCTCGTTATACGAAACATTCAATTTTTCAAGAGATTCTTTTGTAAACGTAGAAGCAGATGATTTTTTCTCAGGTGTGGTCCGCGGGTGTTCACCTTTGTTTCCCAAGGCAGGATATGCGCTAAATGAGGATCGTTGAATTTGTTTTGACCCTCCTCCCGGTGACTCTTTTCGTACTGACAGACGTTCTTGCTAAAAAAAGATTAATGATTGAAAAGAAGGGTGTTTATCGCTCTTTAACGATCACTTTCGGCGTCAATCGCGTCGTCATTTTTGTTTTGTAATTTTCTACTTGAAATGTCGAATGTTAAATATAGCTTTTAAAGACGCACAAATTGAATTTGTGAAGCAGGCTAAACTATTAGGTGTTTATATAGATAATACTTCATCATGGAGTCTATTGCAAAGAAAATTGTAAGAAAACTTGCTGTACTTAAGAGAGTGAGTTATTTTAGGCCACCAAATGCACATATCAAGGTATTCAATAGTATTGTTTTTCTACATTTTACTTACTGCTGTACTGTCTGGTGTAACGTACAAAATCAACTATATTTAGAAAAAAAAATTCAAGCTACAAAAGAGGGCAGCAAGAATACTTTTAAATATTCGAGATATCAGGACCTCTTCTGGCTTTTTATTTTCTTGTTTGAACTGGATGCCAATTCAGGATTATTTTATGTTTAGAAAGTTTGTCTTTCTGTTCAAAGTTTTAAATAATCAAATGCCAAATTACTTAAGCGTGTTTAAATATACAAGAGATGTGAGTTGCCGCCAAACCAGGTCGAATGATTATATGTCTAATTTATTATATTTACCAAGAGCTAAAACTGAAAATTTTAAACGTTCATACAGCTACTCTTCTGCATTCCTTTGGAACAAACTGTCTCAAAATGTTCGAAGCTCTGGTTCGGTTCGCATTTTTAAAGCTATGTATTTGATGAAATATTTTCATAGAAGTAGCACTTAAACGTCGTGCTTTCCTCTTTTTGTTCAGGTGTGCCAAATGTAGTTGTGATATGGCACTGTGTGTGCGTGTGTCTTATGCTATTTCTTCTTCTTTCCTTTTATGTCATGTATTCATATTTAGGTAATAATTTTATCACTAATTAGGTGTGTCTTATGCTATATTTTTCCCCTTTTCCTTTTATATTGTATTCATGTTTAGATACTAATTTTAGATGTTAATTTTATGTTTGTGTATATATTTTAATGCAGGACCACAATGGAAACTAGCTATATGTTAATTTGTGTTATCCTGGATAAATAAAGGTTATTATTATTATTATTATGAAGCAGAAGTGGACGTCTGTATAGTGTCTCTTATTTCGAGTCCACATCGAACTGACATATTATTGCTAATAGATAAAACGTCGACGATGTATCTAAATGTCGAATTGAAGGCCACAGCAAAAGATATTTGTTCTTCTCACGTAAAAGTTTTTGAATAAATTCTGCTTCATAAGAATATGATTTACATTAATTCTGTTTCAATTGTCTTTCCCAACAATATTTCTTCGGGATCGTCACTAATCTGCAGGATACTGTACATTAATCGATCGCAAATGAGGCAAGTGTTTTTATTCACATCGCGCTAGTTCGTAAAACCTCACCATAGCTGCTTCTTTGGACATGTCACTTTGATCACCCCCATTTGTGCAATGTTCGCCACGAACTCCACCTTGGTTTCCACCTTGATCTCCGTCATAGTTCGGGTGACTTGTTAAAGATCCGTCTCGTTTAGGGCCTTTTTTATCCTAGAATAAATCGTCACGAAGTCATAAAAAGATATCATTAGTGTAATAGTATTTTTTTCCCTTTTAAGAATTTGTAGACATACCTCACTTGCTTTGGGAACTGGTTGGTCACCGACGCATGTTTGTGGTAGACCCTTTGAGGTTTCTGTCGACTGAAACGTAACATACAATACAACAGTGAAAGGAATATCCTACTTTCATATTTGTAGAT
Source organism: Ostrea edulis (assembly GCF_947568905.1). NCBI lineage: Eukaryota > Metazoa > Mollusca > Bivalvia > Ostreida > Ostreidae > Ostrea > Ostrea edulis. Next base: position 22,377,770 of record NC_079172.1, on the reverse strand, counting down.
ACGTATTATTGTTCCCAAGTCGCGTATTCATTTCTATTGTTAGATGGGGAGAAACCATAAGACCATCATAAATCATTAATTGTTCATATATTAATTTCTTTGGTTGAGTGGGATGAGGAAAATATACCGCATTACTATCCATAACGATTTATGAATCATAGAATAGAAGGAAGATGATTTCGTGGGAGAAGTAATATTGAGGAATCGTGGGTGTACGTAAAACCGGTGGTGATCAATAATAGTCTTTATTTCATCTAGGTACATCGTTTTCAAAGTAAAATTCTAAATTTTGTACAAGAACCTTTAAATTTAAGACAACTTTAAAGCATGTACCATCGTTTTTCAAAGTGGAGAAATTGATTTAACAATTTTCTGAAAATCATAGGCCTACTTATTAAAAAGTCACTAGCGGTAGGCCTAAATTTGCCATAACTAAAAAATTCGAAAGGAGGGCTGTCACTAGCACCTACATGGGTTCAATTCATTATTTCAAGCTTTCAAATGTTAACATAAGCTCCATTGTCTTCTATTCAAAGACTATAGATCTAAATATAATTGGGAAGTGGGGTGCTATCAACCAATATTTTTAACATTGGATATGAAAAAGACTGACTTTGCATTAAAAGAATATGAAAACTGTAAGCTGTCCAAAAAGGGTGGGGATCAAATGAAATTTGAAAAATATGCAGATCTTACGAATGTGATTCCTTTACAATGTAGAGACAATTTATGCTTTTACCTCGAGAGGAAGGTCAGTGAGTATTATGCCATTCTGTTGGAAAAGGAAGATCCCCTAAGGTTCAGAAAGACCATGGAACGCATCGAGAAGAAAGTTGGGTGTGTTAAGACACCTGAAAACTGTTCAAGTAAAGTTCCAAAGCTTGAAACAAATGTTTGAGGAAAGCATTGAAGAATGGGCAGATAAGGTATTGTAGTTGGCAACCTGTGCTTTTCAAAATCTACATGAGAATGATGATCTCCCAGGTAATTTACATAATTTGTGATGAACGTCTTGACAGGGATTTGGGCAATGTTCTATTAATGTTGACTAACGTCGTTGACGTCATTGACAGAATATAATCAGGTACAACAGTACATATGTCATGTCAGAGTGGAATATCATGCAGCCAAAGATGACTTGCATGTCATATGTTCATACTGTGTAGGGACAACGCATTCTGTCATACATATGCATAAATTGTATTCAGACACAAAAACCTAATACATGTATACAAACATTATCCTCTGACCACACATTGGGAATACTACAAGAATCACACTGCGATTCAACACATTTATACAAATGTGGTCAAAAGCTCTGATTTTCTACAATGCAAAGCCACTACCATGTCCCAGTTCCATTCATGTACATGTATATGCACGGAATCATATCCAGTACAATAGTGTGATATACAAAATAGCATTGCTGGTAAGATAGAGAGGACTGACCACGGGCATGAAGGTAAGAGGACATATTTTGATATTCAGAGAGGTCTTTCTTTTACCTTCAATTGTGATTCACGTGACGTAGCTACAAATATAGCCGTCTCATTGGATGACAACCCTGTAGGCTGAACAAGAATGGTTGAGTTTCTTTCGCAGACAGACTCGTGTGATTTCTGAGGTGCGCCTAAAATAAAGGAATTAGTCCAACAATGCATGTCAAATATTCAATGATAAAAAAATCCTGTCAGCTCAGTGAAGAAACTTGCATGCCCTTTGAGTAGAAATCATCTATGATCGCTAATAAAATCGAAAATTAGGACCCCATTATAGGTCATATTCTGATATATTACTTTATTGATGTTAGAACCAAATGTACAGCATGTATATATTACTGTAATACTCAACCAAGATATTTAATCAACCTTTCAAATATATCAGCAACATTCAAAAAATCAATTTCATTATGAAAATACATGTATAGTGTACATAATTGAAAGAACTGAGATACTGCACACCAACATGCTTCATGAAAGGGTAAATATAAGGCACAGTGATCAATCTCATGAAGCGTTTTAGCAGTTCATACCCTGATGCATTTTTAAAAATGAAAAAAACAAACATGTATTTGCATTATACTTTAATATCTAGTGGTATGTCGAACTGTTGAAATAGATGTACGATATTGATGAAGAGTTCACAACTGCATGTAATTCATCAGGAAATGGCAAGCATCTCAATTTGTAAAGATATCAAAAGCAAACACATTGGAAATAAAAATACATAAATGTAAACAATGTTTGTATTACATCTATGGGGACAATCTGGCACTGTTCTTCCTGTTTGAATTACAACAGCAATAGCTAAAACATTGGTCAAATACCCCATGCGTTATCTCATTCTGAATCACATCTATGTCAACGTACTAACTATTAAAAATATAGAGACATTGCACATTAAACTTGGTAAAAGTTACCTTTGATCTAAAGGTATGCTTATGATGTAATCCGAGAAGCTATATCTGAATATGTACATCTTAGACGTTGTCAATATTTACAACATGTGTTAACAAATTGTGTCACGAGTAGTCGGAAAGAAAACGATCACGTCAGAAAGTTTAGAAATCGAGTTCATCAACAGTAGATATAGAAGTAAGGACCTATCAGACTAAATTCATTATGATAAATTATGCGTAAAGCACTAAAATAGGTAGTTAGATATGCACGGATCCTAGACATTTTCGAAATATTGCACGTAATATGGTATTTCTGACAAAAATCAGTAAAACACGGACTGTATTTTGAAACTATTCTTATTGATCACATGTAGATACCACCAATTACATATATGTAAATTATTACACCACGCTTTCCTACACCGTATGTAACATCACCAATGTAAGTAAATTTTATATGAGTTTGTTATGTCATTCTGAATATGTACAACAACATATGTAAACAAATTTTCTGTTTGGTGAAGGAAAATAAATCTTGATATACATGTATTTTCGAAACAATGATGAAATTCGATGTTGATTTGAATACCTCTTTTAGTATTGATTCATCATCAGAAGTTAACAATTTTCTAGAAGTGATATATATAATGAAATCGTAAATATTGTGCAAGTGGTAATTTTAACGAGATGCAAAATTAGAATTTTTACAAGAGGCCCATGGGCCTAGAATCGCTCTTCTGATACATTGTAGAAAAGGCAAAAATTCTCACTAACCAAGATTCATCAATTAACAAAGTTTGATGATGTTAAGTCAAATAGTACCTGAAAATTGAAATGTAACTGTCCAAAAGTAGGTCACGGTGACCTACTTTTGGTCGACACACTGAAGTCTCAAGATGCATCAACTGACAAGTCAAATAGTATTCAAATATAGCCGTGAAATTGCAAAAGAAGGCCACAGTGACCTACTTTTTGGTCGACACACTCCAAAGACTCAAGATGCATCAACTGACAAAGTTTGATAATTGAAATCAAATAGTATCTGTAATATTCAGATATAAACGACAAATTCCAAAAGTAGGTCACAGTGACCTACTTTTTGGTCGACACACTCTGAAGACTCAAGACCCATCAACTGACAAAGTTTGATGATTGTAAGTCATATAGTATCTGAAATATTCAAATATAGCCGTCAAAATCCAAAAATAGGTCACGGTGACCTACTATTTAGTCAACACACTCTGAAGACTCAACATGCATCAAATGACAAAGTTTGATAATTGTAAGTCAAATAGTATCTGAAATATTAAAATATAGCCGTCAAATTCCAAAAATAGGTCACAGTGACCAACTTTTTGATCAACAAACTATGAAGACTCAAGATGCATCAACCGAAAGAGTTTGATGATCCTAGCTTTCACAGTGTCCAAAATATGCATCTAAAATTGAAAATGTGAAATTTGAATGTCTGCAAAATTAAAAAAGTAGGTCACTGTGACCTACTTTTTTTATAAATATGTTTCGAGGCCTCTATACGCAACTTACAAGGATTGATGATTCTAAACCTCTCGGTATCTAAAATAACAGCCTAAAATATATTCATAAATGATCAGCCATAAAATTCAAAAAGTACGTCATGGTGACATACTTTTCTCATGACGCACTTCAAGGTCCCATGATCCATCAACTGACAACTTTTGATGATCATAGGCTCAAAAGTGTCCAAGATATGCATCAAAATCCATTTAATAATAATTACCTGCAAAATTCAAAAAGTAGGTCACCATGACCTACTTTCGAGACAACATGATATTAGGTCCTTAAGATGCATCAACTGACAAAATTTGATGATCCTAGTCCTTATACTAAGCAAAATATCAAAGTTTTAACAAAACAAAATTTAAGGTCAACTTTGAAGTCACCTTGAGACCACACCCTTTGCCCCAGGATGATGCCTTGAACAATTTTTAATCTACAACCTATCCTCATCCTTATGCATAAGTTGGTGATAATTTGCCCAGTGGTTCTTGAGAAGATTTTTTAGCAACCACTACTTTTATTTGCATTTTCCTAATTATCTCCCCTTGTTAAAGTTTTAGTTTTAGTACAAATGAAAGCCCATGGGCCAAGGATACCCTGTGGCAAATTTGACAAAAATTGGCTAAGGGGTTCTTGAGATATAGCCCTTTTTACAAAAAGTTGACGCACACCGCACACTGCACGCCAGACATATATGGCCATATGATTAGCTCTTTGAGCCTTCGGCTCAGAAGAGCTAAAATGGGGTATTTTTAGCATGATATTCTAGCAAATCTCTTAATTCCGAAGTTGAAAAATATCTGACACGCAACGTAAGGAGTCTAAAATTTTCGAAATGAAGCATATTAGGATGACGGGAATTAAAGTGGAAGCATAAATCATACAATTATTGGAAGACAGGTACTGGTATCCCGAGAAAATAATCCTTAACTTTCACTTTTATTACTTTTGTATCAATGAAGTCTCAGCATGTGCCATAAAGTGCCGGTATTCACTATACAATAAAAAAAAATACCAAAGAAAAGGCACTGTCGTACAACAAATAATACCCTTAAACTAGAAGTCGAAACCAGAACCGATTTATGCAGATGTGTTAGTAGTTTAGGGCTTATGTGTCACATCTGGTGTGTCCAGGGGTCCGTGTTTGCCCCACTATCTATTTTGTATTGCTTGTGGGAGTTATCAGATTGATCCCTATTCGTTATCTTCACCTTTCATTTGGATAAATAATTCTCTGATCATTCATTTGATTTTCATGGTGAGTTTTAATCAGATGAGGTCATGTTCTAAACATTTTTTTTTTGCGAAATCAAAATTATCCAGCGTTCTTCAGGAATTTAATCAATTTGGAATGACAAAAAGAAGTCCTATTTTAATCATATCAATACTAATATGTAAAGCATTGTTAGCCATACGATTTTAAGAGTAATTGTCGTGGCAGGGCTGCCAAGAAAGATAACTTTAATTTCCCATAATGGAACGAAATAATTGTTAGAATTATCCAGTTTTAGTAAAGATGACAGCAAACTCACCCAAAATACTAAAATTGGATCATTGTTAAAACATTCTTCAATGATAGTGTACAAATAAAGTACTACATTGGAGTTTTCAGTAGTTGAACATCTTACCTGATGGCGTTGATTGAATGCCGAATCCTGGGGCTGATGTACGGACCAGGCTAGGTACAGAGGTAGTAGTGGTGACAACAGTACTAAGATGAACTTGTGCACTCCCTTGCTGTTTGATAGCCAATTTATGGGGCTGTAATGTCATACTCTGCTGAGGGAGAACAGGGCATGGAGAACTTGAACGCTATAAGAAAAAGGATTCAAAATTCAACTGTGATTATTATCTGAAGTTTTTATTTCATTTAAAAGAACGTCGTGACATGATTATTAAAGTTTTGTGGAGATCTTGATGAATTCTACAATCTACACTTGTTTCAATCCCATGGAAATTGTCCAAAAAAAAAGCCAACTAAAAATGTCCCTTTGAGGGCCAACTACAATAAGTTTTCAGCATACAATGTGCGGAGATTAATATGAAAGTTCTACCTAGAATAGTTACGGATATACAAAATACGCTATATTTTCTTAGAAGTAGGTCAAACTCCGAGTTCAAGGTTACAAGGTGAAAGGACATGATATGAAATGAAAGGTCTTACCCTTAATAATTTACACACAAACTATAAAATATCTACTTTAAATAGTTCAGGGTAGATTGAATAGGTCGGATTTTCATTAAAAGTAGGTCAAACATTGAGGTGAGGGTCAAAGGATCTTGTATGCACCATTTATATCCGTTACAATGATAAATATCACTTATTTTCATTGTTACATATATAGATTAAATATGTCTTATTTATTATGTTCCCCAAACAAAGTTTGCACGTGCACGTGCAACGCTTTCTTTCATTTCTTGGTACTGAAATGACCATATTGAACGTACTACATGTAATTAAAGGCTAAAATAAAATGATTTTTTGCTATAGATTCACAAGGACATCACATTTTATTTGGGCGAGGTTTGGGGAACATATGTAACGGTCCCCGTTACAATTAGAACTAGTTTTTCATTGGCATAATTTCCTGTGTAAAGTTTTACCAATAGATAAGATATATACATATATTGTCCTCGACAATTTATAACAATAATTTCGCAAGCAGGTAAAGCTATTTCATAACAAAATACCACTGCTCGTAAGAGCGGTAGTACTGACCACAGACAGGAAGGTTACAGGACATATTTTAAGATTCACAGAGGTATACCTTTGATTGTGATTTCTGTGACGTAGATGCTGAAGAAATGGTAGGATTGGATGACAACTCTGTAGGCTGTCCAATAATGGCCGAGTTTCTTTCGCCCACAGACTTAGGAAGTTGTTGAGATACACCTAGAATGAAGAAAGTAGTTCAACGGTATGATCAATGTCAAAATTTTAAAAGTAGGTCAAACTCCAAGGTCAAGGTCACAGGGTGGTACCCACGGAAAGGTCTTGTCACATGGAATACTCATGTGAAATATTAAAGCTCTAGCAATTACTGTTCAAAAGTAATTGGGAAGGTTAAAGTTTCAGACAGAATTACAGAATGATAGACAGGACAAAACAATATTAATTAATTATTAAGGATTATATCTCCCCCATGCATAGCTCTGACCCTTGGACGAATTTGGCTCCAGTTTTTGGCACTTTAGTTTTTCTTTTAGCTCTTCCAAGTTTATTGTCATTTCGAATTTCCAAAATATCGGCTTGAGCATCACCGAAGAGACATTATTTCTCGAAATGCGCATCTGGTGCATCAAAATTGGTACCTGTATACGTTTTACATTACTCACATCTGATGCATAAATTTGTTATGTCATTCTCCTATAAGCAACACAAAATAGATAGTTGGACAAACACAGACCCCTGGACACACCAGAGGTGGGATCAGGTGCCTAGTAGGAGTAAGCATCCCCTGTTGACCGGTCACACCCGCCGTGAGCCCTATATCCTGATCAGGTAAACGGAGTTATCCGCAGTCAAAATCAGTATGCCAAGAAGAGCTTAACAATCGGTATGAAACACGTCAGACAGCATTTGACCCAATGCGAGGTTGTACTGACGAAGTAGATCGTTATAACGTTGTCAAAGTATTAACTATTAAAACATAGTATAATAAACTTGGTAAAACTTACCTCTGAACTGTAGGTATGATTATGATATAATCCAATAAGCTATGTCTGAATATGTACATCTTGTTCGTTGTCAATATTTACAACATGTGTTAACAAATCATGTCACGAGTGGTCAGAAAGAAAACGATCGCGTCAGAAAGTTTTGAAATCGAGTTTATCTACTGAAAATATAGAAGCAAGGGATTATCACACACAGCTCAGTATAGCAGATAGTGTTTCAAACACTGAAGGGTAGCAAAATATGCCAACATTCTAGAAGTTTTGAAAAATTACAGGTAGTATGCTAATAAGACAGTTAGATGGTCGTCACTAGGCTCATTTCTGACAGAGAAATAGTACAAAAACAGGATGTATTTCAAAACTATTTTTATTGATCACGTTTACTACTTCATCCAATAGATATCACCAATTACATATATATGAATTATTTCCCCTCTTATGCCGCAAGTGACGTCACAAATGTAACTTCATTCTGAATATTTACAACAAGATATGTAAATGAATTTTCTGTTTGGTGAGGAAAATTAAATTGATATATTTTCTTATCAATGATGAAATTTGATGTTGATGTGAATCACTCTTTTACAATCAAATATAAGCTGTGAATATAATCAGAATCTAAAACTTTTCTTTAAGTGGTAATATAGAATGGAAGTTATGCGTAAATACCGTGTAAGTGGTAATTATAACAAGATGGAAAATTTGCATTTTTTTTAAATCGGATACTTTAGCAAGATATTTTAGCAAACCTCTTCATTCCGAATTTGAAAAAACTTCTGATACATGCAACGTAAAGAGTTTAGACTTTTCGAAATGAAGTATATTAGGGTGACAGGAATTATGGTTAAATAATTGTCTAAATCTTCATTAGATTTTCAAGGTTAGGTTTAATCAAATGAGGACATGTTTTAATTTTGGCCACATTGAAATTATCATATGGTTCTTCTTCAGGAATGATATCTGATTAATTAAGATGATATAAAGAAATCTGACTTTAATCATACTAATGCTAGTATGTACAGAATTCTTTAATCATACGAATTTAAGAGCTGACTGCCGAGAAAAATAATTTGAATTTACAATAATGGCATGAAAGAATTGTCAGCATTATCCAGTTTTAGTGATGTCAGCAAACTCATCCAAACTACTAACATTGGATCCTCATTAAATAATTCTTAAACGATAGACTACAAATTAAATACTACATTGGGGTTTGCAGTAGTTGCACATCTTACCTGATGGTTTTGGGTGAATGGCTGGCGATGATGTTGATTTGCAGCCCAGGCTAGGTACAGAGGTAGCAGTGGTGACAACAGTACTAAGATGAACTTGTGAAATCCCCTGTTGTGTGATAGCCGAGGTAGGAGGCTGTATTGTTACACTCTGCTGAGGCCGGACCGAGTTTGTAGAACTTAAATGCTATTAGAAAAACATTCTAAAATTCAGAGATGATCATTTCATTATTCAATTTCATGGAAATTGTCAAAATCCCCCCCAAAACTAGAAATTCCCTTTGAAAGCCAACTACAATCAGTTTTCAGCATAATGAGAGAGATATGAAAGCCTGACCTAAACAAGAGGCCCAAGGGCACCATTGTTCACCCGAGTCACCTTGGTCCATATTTATAGATTTTCCTCATATTCGCATGTAAAACTGTGATTCCTATTGTGGCCCCAACCTACCCCCAGTTGCCACGATTTTTACAAATGTGAGTCTGTTCTATGTCAGGAAGCTTTCATATAAATGCAAAGTTCTTTGGCAAAGTGGTTATTGAGATGAAGATTTTTAAAAATGTTCCCTATATATTTGTATTTATAACTTTGATCCACTATTGTGGTCCCACCCTTCCACCGGGAGCATAATCTTAACAAACTTTAATCTGCACTATGCCAGGAACCTTTCATGTAAATTTAAACCTTTCTGGCCCCGTAATTTTTCACAAGATTTTTAACGATTTTCCATATGTATTTCTAAGTAAAATTTTGATCCCCTATTGTGGCCCCATCCTACCTCCGGGTGACATGATTTTACTTAACTTGAATCTGCACTATGCAAGGAAGCTTTCATGTAAATCTCAGCTCTTCTGGCCCAGGTTCTTAAGAAGATTTTTAAAGATTTCCCTTATACATGTATATTAGTAATTAAAAACTTTGATCCCCTATTGTGGTCCTATCCTACCCCCAGAGCCTTGATTTTTACAAACATGAATCTGCACTATCTCAAGAAGCTTTAATGTAAATTTATACTTTCCTGGCCCAGTGGTTCTTGAGAAGATTTTTAAATATTTTACTTATATATTCGCATGTATAACATTGATCCCCTATTGTGGCCCCTGGAATCATGATTTTAACAAACTTCAATCTGCTCTATGCCAGAAAGCTTTCATGTAATTTTCAGCTCTTCTAGCCCAGTGGTTCTTCAGAAGAAGATTTTTAAATGACCCCCACCCTATTTTTGCATTTTTGTGATTATCTCCACTTGAAGGGGACATGACCCTTCATTTTAACAAACTTGAAAGCCCTTCACAAAAGGATGCTTTTTGTCAATTTGAGTTGAAATTGGTCCAGTGGAGAAGAAGTCGAAAATGTAAAAAGTTTACAGACAGACAGACGACGGATAACAGGCTTTCAGCTTATGTGACCTAAAAGTTGCGGATGTACGTTATAAGTTATGATTTATTAAAAGTAGGTAAAATTCTGAGTTCAAGGTCACAAGGTGAAAGGTCATGATATGAAACACTAGATCTTGCCTTAACAAATTTACATACAAGATATGGAATATCTACCTGATATAGTTCAGGGCATTTTGAATGTTTATTAAAAGTAGGTCAAACATCCAGGTTCAGGTATGTACAGTTTACATCCGTATAAAAAGAAAAACATCAATTATTTTAAAGACATCAAACATCTTTTATTGATCTTTTGTTTGGCATCATTTGGTGTTTAAAGTTTACACAATAAATACCAAATATTAATACTAATATTCTATTTGAAAGGTGAAGATAACGAACAGTGATCAATCACATAACTTCTATAAGTAATACAAAACAGAGAGGTGGGCAAACACAGACCCCTGGACACACTGGCCGTTCTTTGCACATTCATTTTCACTACAGATAACTCCGTTTACATGATCAAGATATAGGGCCCACGGCGGGTGTGACCGGCTGACAGGGGATGATTACTTCTCCTAGACAACTGATCCCACCTCTGGTGTGTCCAGGGATCCATGTTTGCTCAACTATCTAGTTTGTATTGCCTATAGGAGTTATGAAATTGATCACTGTTCGTTATATTCATCTTTCATTCATAACATGTTATTTGCTTTTTTACTCTGCCATAATATTATCTTCACAAAGAGGGGAGGGAGCGTAGTAGAAATACAAAATTGCAATTAATTTATCATTTTTTCAACAAAATCCATAAACACCTTGCAACATACACAACCACACGTGCAACAACATGCACAATAATGAGTACAACAAAAACATGCACAATCACAGCAGTAACAATTACTTCAGCTGTACGTGCCAATTTCAAATATTGCGCAACTTTCACCTCAACGTTTTACTAAACCTGCTAAAACACTTAGGTTTGATGAGAAGGGAAACTGGAGGGCTTCTCATATGAAATTTGAAATGCAGAACATAGGAACTGGGATCCTTTCGAAGTTTAGAAACAATTTATGCTTTTGCATAAGGTCAGTGGGTATCATGCCATTGTGTTGCCAATAGAAAGGCACATTGTGTTCAGAAATAATATAGAACTTCTCGAGAAGAGATTTGGGTGTGTTAAGACACCTGAAACTGTCCAAGTAAAACTACAAAGCTTGAGACAAATGTCGGCAGTGAAGAATGGGCATATAAGGTATCACAGTTGTAAAACCAGTGCTTTCCAAATTTGACCTGAAAATTGTATGATTTTGTAGGTAATTCACAGAATTTGTCATGGGTGTTTTGTCAGAGATGCTGAGCAGTAGTTTGTTAATTTTTTCCAACGTCATAAACGTCATTGACAGAATTAAATCTTAACAATTTAATGTGGTACAACAGTACATGTATGAACTATAGGTCATGCCATAGCATGCTATCACGCAGCCAAACATGAATCACATATCACCTCTACATACTGTACCTCAACAGTACGGACAATGCATTCAACAAAAATACATGTACACCAAAAATGTCGTCTAACCACACAGTGGGAATACCACCAGAATCACACACTCCCACTGAAAGCATTTATACAAATGTGGTCAGAAGCTCGGAATCAATACCATGCAATGCCAATACCCATGTCCAAGTTTCAACTATGTATATGCAATGAGTCATGTTCAGTACAAGTCTGTCATATACCAAATAGTATTGCTGGTAAGAAAGAGAAAATTGACCACAGGCATGAAGGTAACAAGACAGCTACTGAAATTCGGAAAGATTTACCTTCGTGTGTGATTCCTGTGAAGGAGATACAGAGGTATCAGTCTCATTAGATGATGAAGTCAAATCTACCACTCCTTTGATAGGAACTTCTGTTTTCTTTGGTTGTTGTTTGGTGGGAGTACCTGACTAGAAGTGAATCATTAGGAAGGAAAATTACTAAATAAACATTACTAATGTCAATCTTAAAAACTTAAAAATTGCCAGTTTGCTCTGTACCTATACATATATTTTTAAAAGTTGGAAGATAGGTCGGGGTTTCTTTGGGGGGGGGGGGGGTGAAATTATAAACATCACCGATATCTATCATTTTGACATTTTGCTAAATGTTATTTTTTTTCTGACTATCATTATTGAAGCAAATCTTATCAGTGAACAAATGCTGAAATTTACAGTAACAACATATGAACACATGACCTTGTTCAGCTGTTGTGGCTTTTAAAAGATCTAAAAAAAAATCTTTGTTACCATGAAATGTATTGACCCCAAATTGTGACCCCAACTTAGCTTGGTATACCTGAATATCAATTTACACAACATGAGGATGTCACCACACAAACTCGTTGGTGGTCAGATCTTCCAACAGTCTGTTGAAATTCCAATGATTGATTGTTTGTTTTTAACGTTCCATCGAGAAATTGTTAATCATATTGAGACGTCACCAGCTGTAGGTGAAGTACCACACATTTAGACCTAGGCTTATCGCTCAGGGCCGTAGCAGTGAGGGTTCTTTATCGTGTCAACGCCTGTCGCGACACGGGACCTCCGTTCTTAAGGTCATACGAGAAAGACCCATGATTTTCACTTCTAAATGCCGAGCGTTTGGCGAAGGAGCAATCACTACCTATTTTAACGTCTTATGTTTGACGCGGCCATGGCACGAGCGGGGCTCGAATTCACGACCTCCCGGTTACGATGCGTACGCTTTATCACTGAGCTACCGCTATGAATTGTGTTCCTTCGTTAGCTGACCTGTTTTTGTATTCTCATGAATTTATTCAAAATCTTCTGCATCAGCATCTTCAAAAGTCAAGGGTTATTGATTCGTTACGCTGCACCAACTCTTAACATCAGTGACGGAGGTCCCGTGTCGCGGCAGGCGTTGGCACGATAAAGATGCTACATCAGAAGAAAAATATCTTCTTGTGGCCTACATCGTCGACGTTTTATTTATAAGCAATAATCATTTTCATTCATAAGTCGATTCGATATATCTTTGTGAACTTCAAATAAGACACCACATCTCCACATCTGTTTCGTACTTTGATATCAAAGGCAAACTAAAAACAACTTTATGACAAATGGGATGATATCAGCTTCCCATATTTATGTAGCAACTGCATATGGTGATTAATATCTTGCTCTGCTTATTATTCGTTTTTAAATTGTGACAGGCTACTGACAAAGACGCTGATGTTACAGGGTTTTCAATAGTCCCGTTTAAATTCGGCATTTCGCAAATTCTATGGTCATTATAACGATCTATTTTGCCAATACAACCTGTCATTGGGTCAAATGCTGTCCGGAGTATTCCATACAATTGTTAGGACGTTCCTTGCGCACGGCGGATCATGTAATTTAGGTGCCGCATACCAGTTTTACAGCAATAAATCACAAAATAACATAGTTGTGATGACAAGTATGCCTCTTTTCATACGTCATAATATTTGAACACTAATTTAGATAGTCAGTTGTGATTTTTGACGTCTGTTACTTATATCCTTGACCTTAGAATTTGGGTCAATTGTCAAATATCGTTTAATGATTTTCAACTTTTTTTTTTTTTATACAAATGCAACATTTTTGGGCTTCACTTAAAGGTAAGAATCATTTTCCTTTAGAGGACATTACATTACATTTACTATTTTAAAAATTCCTTTTTATAACCTGAAACATCTTTCACTCTTTCAAATTCTAGGGGGTTGACATCTTAGCCTCTACAAACTTTCATTAAGGTCAGCAGTTATTTAAGAAATGACTTTAATTCTGTGGCAAGTTATACGAGTATAACGTGGTTTGGGTCACTTTACGCTTTATAATCCGCGAAGCGGATTATAAAACAGCGTATAAACTTACCCAAACCAGGTGTAGATAACGAAGGGTGATCAATTTCAAAACTCCTATAAGGAATACTAATTTAAGAGTTGGATAACCATGGACCTCTGGATATGCATGTACCAGAGGTGGGATCAGGTGCCTAGGAGGAGTAAGCATCCCCTGTCGACCGGTCACATCCGCAGTGATTCCTGTATCTTGATCAGGTAATCGGAGTAATCCGTAGTCAAAATCAGTGTGTAAAGAACTACCTAACAATTGATATGAAATATGTCAGAAAATATTCCACACAATGACAGGTTGTACTGGCAAACGAGGTCGTTATACGAAAAGGTAATTATAAACAAGTTGTTGAAACCCCTGTAACATCAACTTGTTTGTCAGTAGCCTGGCTCGATTTAAAACCTTATGATACGAAAAACAAGCTCTTGTGTATCGAATATGTTGAGAGATATAAACACCATCTGCAGGTAATAATGAAACATTGCTACATAAACATGGGAAGTTGACGATGGAGAAGCTGAAATTGTCCCATTTGTCAAAAGGTTGAGTTGTTAGTTGTTAGTTTGACCTTAACATTTATTCTAAATACGATATCTAAGTAAAAAACAATCGTGGAAGACTGTGGTGCCTTCTATTTCGAGTTCACCGAGGTATATTAAATCGACGTATCATTGCAAGTTATTATTGATAGGTAAAACTTCATCAATATATCTAAATCTCAAGTTGAAGGTCACAGCATAAGATTATTTCTTCTCGTGTAAAAGCATTTGAAAATATTCTGCAATATATTGTCAAAGAGGAACTCCAGCATATTTTAACATCAATTTCAGAGTACTTGTGCGTAGAATCAGTTTAACAAAGAAATTTTTTGGATCATTCATCACTAGATATGAATGTTTACTTCTTCCATTTTAGCTCATCTGAGCCAAAGGATCAAGTGAGCTTTTCTGATCAAAATTTGTCCGTTGTCGGTTGTCGGTGTCGTCGTCGTAAACTTTTCACATTTTCGACTTCTCTAAAAACCGCTGGGCCAATTTCAACCGAACTTGCCACAAAGCATCCTTGGGTGAAGGGCTTTCAAGTTTGTTCAAATGAAGGGTCATGTCCCTTTCAAAGGGGAGATAATCACAAAAATGCAAAAATAGGGTAGCGTCATTTAAAAATCTTCTCAAGAACCACTGAGCCAGAAAAGCTGAGATTTACATGAAAGCTTCTTGACATAATGCAGATTCAAGTTTATTCAAATCATGGCCCTTGGTGATATGATGGGGCCACTATAGGGGATCAAAGTTTTACATACAAATATATAGGATAAATCTTTAAAAATCTTCCTTTCAAGAACCACTGGGCCAGAAAAGCTGAAATTTACATGAAAGCTTCCTGACATAATGCAGATTCGAATTTGATCTACACCACTTCTGACATACGACGTGGCACAATACATGTGAAGTTTCTCCTTCGGATCTGTTAACATTTTCGTAAGAAGCAAAGATGGAAACTTGGTAGAGCACTTACTGGATTCAGCAATGTATATCTGTAAGAGTTTTTGTGAAGTTGAGGAATTCAGCATATGTACAGTAACTCATATTCATCCATCCCATTGACAGGAATATCAAATGTGTATATAACTGATGCATGATGTTCGAGAATTTCGTCATTTTAAAGGGTAGTTTGAAATATAAGTATGAGTACTAAATGCAGTACACATACGCCATGATCATTGAAACAACGCGGCGATCTCTTATCGAATTTGATTTCGATAAAAAAAAAATCTTTTGTTAAAAATAATTCTCATTAACGATTTTCAAATTAAAATTATATTCTTAATTATTATTCATTGCGAAATTACATGAATTGACCTATTCAAAATGATCTAAATACGCATATGATTTTAAACAGTTTTATGCGTTTTATACACTGTAATGTACATTTGTATACCAATACAATATAAACAAATGCGTGAAATACCAGATAGTATTGCGGGGAAGAAAGGGAGGACTGACCATAAGCATGAAGGTAACAGGACAGCTACTGAGATTCAGAGAGGTTTACCTTCGTTTGCGATTTCCGTGACGTAGATACATTGGATGGCGAAGTTAAATCTATCACTTCATTGTCATCCTTAACTTTGAGTCTTTTAGAAGGAACTTCTTTTCTTGTATTCTGTAGTCGTTTTGTGGTGGGTGTACCTGTCTAGAAATGAATTAAAACTTAATATGTAAACCAATCTTGGAAGGAAAACTTACTAAATAAACATCCGTAAAAACAATGTTGTTGGTTTCCTATTCACCTACCCGCATATTTAGAAGTGGGAAGGTAGGTGTCTGATTGGAATTATGGTTTTATATTGTTTAACGTCCCACTTGAGAATTTTTTTACTCATATGAAGACGTCACCACTGCCGGTGAAGGGCTTCAAATTAAGGCCTATGCTCGGCGCATATGGCCTTTGAGCAGGGAGGGATCTTTATCGTACCACACCTGCTGTTACACGGGGTCTCGGTTTTTGTGGTCTCGTCCGAAGGACCGCTACATTTAATCGTCTCTTACGACAAACAAGGACTACATATACTAAATACCTATGCTAACCCGGATCCTCGCGGGATTGAAATTATGAACCGTGCATATGTTTATTATTTTGATATTTAAAGATTATAATTCAAATTTGTTCTGTCAATCAAATCTTACCAGTCAACAAATGCTGAAATTGACAGTAACAACAAATGAACAGTTTTTGTACCATGTTTGAGAAATGATGTTGTGGATAGTAAAAATTCTAAAAAGAGCATTATTTTATAGATTATACTATTTGGTACAGGAATTGTAATTCAAAACACAAAAATCAGTTAACATTTAAATTGGTTATCGTGCCAACAATAAAGCATATTGAGCAGCTTTACAAGGTCTACTTCAGAAGAAAAAATCACTTTCAACATAATATCTGGATCATAAACATTTATAAAAGCAAATGATGATCACCTACTGGGCTTTGTTTCCATGGTAACAGATTAAAAGTTAAGCGTTGGGCAAACACGGACTCCTGTATATAACAGTGGTGGAATCAGGTGTCTATAAAAGGAGTAAGCATCACCTCTCGATCGGTCATGTCCTATACCTTGATCAGGTAAACGGAGTAAATGATCTTGTGGGAAACATTTGTCACACAGATTTATATAGCGCTTAACATTTGATAGTGGTTATAGATAACGAGAAAATATATGATATTTTCCCCACGATGCAACTATATTCTCCTTTATGTCGTGATGCACTTTTTCATTATGACGTCATAGTGTGAAGTGCACAGATGTACATATCTGTACAGCAAGAGTTATCTCCCTGTTGTTGCAAACCTTACCTTGACTTTGGGTTTCCTCTTCGATAAATCTACGATTTCTTCTGGTACAGTGACCATATCTTTATTTGTTGTTCTGACATTTGATGTTTGTGTTACAGTCAGACTTCTAAAATTTAGAAAGTAAAAACGTGGCTATTAAAGGACACATCGCATGTCTGCAAAGTATACATAATTCTATGCATTTTGCCTTCCTTATGCTTATAGCAATTGATTCTAATATTGCGATAATTAGACACAATACGGGTTTAAATCTAAGCCTCGAATTCTTAAAGTCTTGTTTATTAGGTAGGTGCATGTAGTCATGTGGTGCAGTGACGTCACATGCGACCTTATTCGATCAACCGATTGTTAAAGTAGTGTTAGATACTTTAAAAACTCAGCTTTGAAGGGTCTAATTTATTCACCGTGGACAACATTTATTTCGATGTTGACAAACTCCCCGATTCTTACAAGTTTTAGCCACCATTGCATACGATTAGCACTGTAAATACCCAAATTTAGCGAGGAAAGAGAGTATGAATTCGGCAATTGCGAGTAAATAATGTGAACATGGTCGCTGTCTAAACACTTCTTAGTATTGTTATTCCTTTAAACCTCATTAATTAGCGTTGCTTTACAAATAAATTGTGCAATTACTATTTATTTTTGGATTAGACAAATTACGATACATGTACGTTATATAGTTCACAACTATAGGCCTAATGTCACACGACACAGGTACGTTCCGAAAAAGAAAAAAAATAAACAAAAATTATCAAACTAAAATGGAAATTTTGATAAGGCAATTTCATTATTACAGAATTATCATTTCTTTTAATTGTGATCTACTCGCCGTTAGGAGGTGGGAGCACGGCGTAATACTGTATTTGAGTTCATTCTGGAAAAAAAAACCTGTTATATGTTGTTACAAAGTGAAGGTGTGTATCGAACAACAGAATGCAAATTTGTTGTATGCCTAGCAATACTTAGCTTCAATATAACCATTTTCTTGAAATTTTTCTGAATCTCTGTTCAATTTTTTTTTTATTTTTTTTTTTGAAAAAGTACATGGACAAAGGAGACCTGCTTCTTCTTTTTTACGGCAAAGCCCTTGCGCCGACAAAAAATTATCCACGTTTTTTTCCTCACACCTTCCTTCGAAAATTTGGAGGGGGGACTCAGTCTAAATCCTTTCTACTGACAGCTAGTCCACCCGTAAACGGTACAAACCCCCCGGATGTAATGTTATCTAAAAATCGTTAATGTGATAATTGGCTTTTTTTGTAGATGAAATTTAATCAATTGATGAAATAACTAACAACTGTTTTCAAACCTTCTCGCTCGATTGATTGATTGAATATTATTTAACGTCCCTCTCGAGAATATTTTGCTCATATGGAGACGTCACCACTGCCAGTGAAGGGCTGCAACATTTAGGCCTATGCTCGGCGCTTATGGCCTTTGAGCAGGGAGGGATTTTTATCGTGCCACACCTGCTGTGACACGGGACCTCGGTTTTTGCGGTCTCGTCCGAAGTACTGCATGACGTAACACATAACGACGCGTAAAATATCGAAAGCAAATAAGGCATATCGCAAGATATGAATTTCATCGCTTCCAAACTCGAAAACTACACAAAATATTTCCTTTAAAACACATTTAAAGTAGTTTTATGCATGAAAAAATTCATTTTGCTGACAAATAAAAGGTTTAGTAACATGTGTCCTTTAAATTAAGAAAGAACACCATGTAAGGAGCATATAGATACACTCATGGTAAATATTCTGTTCATTACTAAATTGTTTAGAATGAATAGTATGCAAATACACAGGAAACAACTTGCAATCAAAGAAATAAATAATATACTTCATTTTTTTTATTTTAATACATATATTCCAAGATATGGTTAAAATGAAATGATTTAAATTGTAATCATATTAATGTTATATACAATAAAACAATTCAAATTTTTATCAATATTACATGTATGCATCCCGAAATAACTAGATCTTGAAATTTAGTGAAACATACCAAAGGAAGTAGAAAGCATTTCCAAGATTTTCAAAGAAATTGTGGTATGTTTAAGGCATTTCAAAAATCCAAAGGAAAAGTCCTAAAATTTCAAAATGAATGTCTTCATACCACATTTCAAATTAAATGAAACATCAGATTTCTTTAATGTTAAAAAGGTCCAGCACAATCTCTATAATAGCTTTATTACTTTTAAATGAAAATATAAAGATAACGAACAATGATCAATCTCATAGCTACTATACGAAATATCATAGGTATAGGATTGGGTGCCTAGTAGAAGTAAGCATCCCCTGTCGACTGGTCACACCTTAGAAGTACCCTGTTGACCAGTCACATTTTAAATTTTTGAAATTAATTGAATTTTGATATATAATCTATGTTCAATTGAATTTAAAAGTTCAATGGCATATATCCCAAAAGTTGCATAACAATGCTAAATTGTTTTAAGAATCTTCATGAAAGGACAATTTCTTTTTGTGTTGTTAACTTTCCACTACCCTGTGTGCATTGAAGCATAGATGAGTATGATGACTGTACAATGTGGAACCTGATTGTCTACCCATTATTCCTTTGATCCTCTTGGACTTTTACCCTCTGCTGAAGATTGATTGTTGCTTACCAACTTAATAATTCTAAACATTTGACAATTTTTAATCAAAATTGTACCTAAGCGACGTAGTTTAAGATATATATTTTGCTTACAATGTGTTATATGGAAGTGAAATTTGATTCTTATGCATTTACGAAATTGATTGGATCAAATATCCCAAATAAGTTTATCAAACTACATGTATTTCAAATACCTTTATAAAGCTAAAAAGCTTGATAAAGCTATATAAATAAATATCAAAATTGTGCTGGGCCTGTGAAAAGGGTTCACACAAAAATAATTCATATCATTAAAGGTATATTTACCCATCTGCTTTCTTTCCAAAATGTGATACGATGATGGCTTCTCCAACTCTAAACAGTGGGAATTTAGCACTGTCGTAAACGTGAACATCTGTGTAGGAAGATTCGTCTGCTATCCTGGCTGTTACTACATGTAACTCCGTATTAGTATCTAAAGTTGGAGCTCCAACATCTAAGACCTTTACATGTAGTACTGTCGTAGGGAAATGTACTCCTTTTAATGATTTTACGTCTTGTATACACGATGAACTTCGGACAACTACTTGAAAAGAAAAAAATAATTCATTACTGGTCAATTTTAAAATACAAACATTTGTAAATATTCAAATCATTTCTATAATGTTTTTTTATATAGAAAATGAAAGGTGAAGATAACGAACAGTAATCAATCTCATAACTAATTTAAGGAATACAAGATAGAGAGTTGGGCAAACACGGACCCCTGGACACACCAGAAGTGTTCAGGAGCAGTAAGCATCCCATGTCGACCGGTCACACCCGCCGTTTGTCCTATATCTTGATCAGGTAAACGGAGTAATCTGTAGTCAAAATCAGTGTGCTAAGACCGGCCTAACAATCGGTATGAACTATGTCAGATAGCATTTTACCCAAATATAGGTTGTATTGGCAAACTAGATCATTATAACGACCATACAATTTGCAAAATGCTGATTTTAAACGAGACTGTTGAAACGTCTGTGACATTCACTTGTTTGTCAGTAGCCTGCCACGATTTAGAAACTGATCAAACGATGAACAAGCTCTTGCGTATCGAATCCATTGTGAGATATAAACACCATATGCAGGCGATAATGTAATATTGCTACGTACATATTTCCCGGGAAGTTGACAATGGAGAAGCTAAAATCATTTCGTTTGTCATAAAGTTGAATTGTTAGTTTGCCGTTAATACTTATTTTCAATAGAATATCTAAGTACGAAGTAAATGTGGAGGACTCTGTGGTTTCATTTATTTCGAGTCCACAAGGATATATCGAATCGACATCTGAATGAAAATTATTATAAAAACGTCGATAAACCTAAATGTCAAGTTGTAGGCCACAAAAATAAATTCTTTTCTTCTCATGTAGAAGTTTTTTTAATACATTTCGCTTCATACGAATATAAAAACAGGTCAGCTAACAAAGGAGCACAACTCGTGCTCATTGGAATTCCAACAGACTGTTGGAAGACCTAATCACCAAAGACTGCGAAGATAATGTAAATGAGAAATTCCAGCATATTTAATTGTATTTGATAGAATTACTAACTTTAATATTTATATTTTGAAATGTTACAATATTTCAATAGTTTTTAATGAAAGAAAGCAAAAGTGTGCAAGCTCCCATAACCCACGCTCCAACATTGCCTGACAATGCCTCACATAATGAATGATAATGATATGCATTATTGCAAGAACAAGACAGATGGGCTCCACATTCTAAGTTCAAAAGGTGCATAACTCCCAGAAAAATTATTGAATCAGAATTTCCTTGGAATATGCACATCTACACAGTGTGTCCTTAATAACTACAAAGTTTCACGAAATTCTGTTGAGCGGTCTCAGCCTTCAGCTCATAAGAGCTTAAAAAACACAATTTAACCGAGTTTAAGTGAATATTTATCATCCCTGAAAGGTGAAGATAATGAACAGTAATTAATCTCACAAATCCCATTCAAGCAATACAAAATAGAGATTGGGGGCAAACAAACCAGAGGTGGGATCAGGTGCTTAGGAGTAAACATCCCCTGAATAAAACTCCTTTGACGCATATCCGAGAAATCGCGTGCACGAAATTTTAAAGAAAACAATATTTACAATAATAATAATTCAAAGGGACATCGACACGATTTGAACTGAAATTTTTCAAATTTTATTTTCCCATTTTTAATGTTTAGAATGCTTTATTAAGGTATTTCTAATGATCAGCAAAAATTTGAACACCAATTGTCGAGATACATGGAGGATACCGAGCTCACAATTCTTTATTATGTAAACAAGACTCGTGCCTTGTTTTTTGTTAACATAGGTTAAATATACTAGACAAGTATATTTTCGTTTAAAGCATATATTTTTTTCAATGTACTAAACTAGTATATTTTCGTTAAAGCAATGCTGCATATATTTTTTTTTTCAATTTACAAGTTAATTCTGAACACAATTAGATAGTTTCTAGTTTTTGGCACGTTTCATTTTGTTTTAAACATGCTATTTTCTATTACGCAATCTATATGTAAACAAAAACATGACACGAGCCTTGTTTACATACCAAAGAATTGTGAGTGTTGTATCTCACTTGTAACTCAAACACTGATATTCAAATTTTGGTTGACCATTAGAAATACTATAGTTAAGCATTGTAAACAACAAAAATGAAGAAATAAAATTAATTTTTTTTAAAGCTAAAATCGTGACCATGTCCCTTTAAAAGTCTTCCAAAAGTACGCAATCTTTCACAAGAATTTCAGAAATATGGTTGAATGTTCCTTGTTCACTTTATTTTGTAACGAGTACTGTAGCACTACGCCGAAAAGGGATTTGTTAAAGACAAATCTTCACGAAATAATAACATTTTTTCACAATTGTAGAAGGGTTCTACTGTTCTTTAAAAAAAATTATCATTTCGTGAAGGTTGGTTTCAAACAAATCAAAAAAAAATCTGATGCAGGTTTTGCTCAATCTAATCAAAATTTGCAGTTTTGAATCCGCTACCGCTTCTCAAAAGTTAACAATTATTCACCGTTACGATGGTCTAGAGGTTAGAGTGTTCGTGATAGAAAGCATGCGAAAGGGGTTCGAATCCCGGCCGCGACAAACCTACAGTACTTGGTAATAAGTAAGTTCCCAAAGAAAATCTTCTCTATATATTCCATGTAAATCTATCTTTTTTTCAAAATCTTGTCTTGGAGCCAATTTTATCTCTTTGCGGAAGAATTAAAAACCATTTTGTTTAGAAATATATCAAAAGTAACTGTTATAGTTTTAAACAATGTTACATGTACGATGAAATATTGCAAAGAGATAACATTTTATTCATAATGTTAATTATTTTTAATTCCAAAATTACACATACTTAAATAAAGAGTAAGTACACTCAAATTAAACTTCGTGTTAAAATTGTCATATCTTTACAATAGATTATTATATAATTATTCTGAAATTATTAGATGATACTGTGAATACTTCTGAGATCAGTGCTTTTTATTTCATCGAAATTGATCAAGAAATGCGTTCAGAAAAATTGTTTGAAAATATATGGTTTTGTATGAAATATATAATGGAAATTTTCTTAGGGAACTTACTTATAGCCGAGTACTGTAAGTCGTTAAAACAGGCTGTGACAGTTCCATCATCAAACACTCGGCATCAGGTGAAAATGGCACGAGTCTTAAAAACGGATGTCCCGTGTCACAGTAAGTGTGGCACGCTAAAACAAACCCTCACTGCTCAATGGCCGAGCAAAGGCCTAAATTTGAAGCCCTTAACCGGTATTGGTGACATCTCCACATGAGTGAAAAATTCTCGAGTGGGGCGTTAAACATGATACAATCAATCAACAAGAAACATTGGTGCAGGCACCAAATTTATGGGCCGGAAATTTTTGGGAAGTGTAACAGCTAAATATTTTCAGAGAATTCCTTTGTTTAAAAGCGCGAAAAAATTACAACGCGAAGGCTGGTAAAATTTAGAGAAATTGTGATCAAATCCGGAGATGAACGAAATAAGTGGGGAAAAAATTGTTAAAGGGATATGGACACGATTTGAGCTGAAAATTTTCTAATTTTATTTTACATGTTTGTTTACAATGCTTAACTGAAACATTTCTAATGCCTGACCAAAATTTGTATATCAGCGAGATACAGCACTCACAAGTTTTTGTTATGTACACAAGGCTCGTGCCATGTTTTGTTTACGTATAGATTGCTTGATAGAAAATAGCATGTCTAAAACAAAATGAGATGTACCAAACACTAGAAACCATTTAATTGTATTCATATTAATCAATTTGAAAATTTAAAAAATCTGCTTTAAACGAACTTTTTGCTAGTATATTCAACCTATATAAACAAAATCATGGCACCAGCCTTGTTTACATAACAATGAATTGTGAGCTCTGTATCTCCCATGTACATGTACTTCGACAGCTGACACTCAAATTTTTGCTGACCATTAGAAATACCTTAGCTAAGCATTTTAAACATAACAAGAATAGATACGGGTTACCCCATATCCAAGAAATTCGACTTTTAATTTACTCGTAGCAAATACTGTGACCAGTCTTGCTTCACTAGCAAACAGTGCGCACACCTGTCCTTGACCTTTCAACCTTGAAAAAAATGTACAATTACATGAACAATATTAAAAAATTATACTAAAGAAGGATAATTTAAAATCTTGTCTTTATATTAGCTGAAAAATACATATATAGAGTAATGCAAAAATCAAGAAGGTGAAAATCACTTTGTAGATATTTACTATGATATCTTACCTCCCCATCTAATTTTATTTCCTAGAAAATAAATTGCCCAATCTAGGTTATTTCTTTTTTAATTGGAAAAAATTCCCACCCCAGAATCAAATGTGTGTCCCCTTTCTTGATAAAAAAAAAAAATAGTAGAAATATCTCATTTCCAAACCTTTAATCCACCCCTCCTATTTTTTTTAATTTTTCTCTGTTATGGTTATATTTGTATTTTCTTATCCTTATGAATTCATAAATTTTGTACATGAGGATCACAACCCATGCACTTATTCAACAAGAAATGTATACATTGCCTTAATAAATTTTATTTATATGTTGGGGGAAAAAAACATGGGAATCATTTTGAATTGCAGGGTATTTCGTAAACGAGAGACCTAAATAAACTTTTCTGCGTAAACTTTTTTTCCATGCAAAAGTACCACCTAGTACCTCATCTACGCAATACCGAGCTCTCTTGCAGTGAATATTGCAGGTGTAAATTTTTTTACACGTGTTTCTTTACTTTGTTCACTGACAACAAGCAGAAATCATATAAATTGCAATATAAATGTTGATAAGTTGAGTACCTTTAAAATCTCGTCACTCGTACATTTCGTACATGTGTTATATTTTTAGAAGTTGGAAAAACCCACATATGTATTACTTTAATAAAATGATTTGATAGCCTTTTGTCTTTCAAAACTACCGTTACCAGTCGTAACATGTTTTCCTTTAGATATCACATTTATTCTCCTTTCTGATCAGTTGTTTTCCTCTGCTCTGATTACATATATTTAATACCAGCGTCTATGAAGCCGTGTTGACAAAGCGCCATGCTTGTTTATAACGGTCGATAACTCGTAGTTGTACGTATTGTATAAGACAAATGCCGATGTCAAAATCATCGGCATTTACCAGAAGTGCTCTGTTATACATAGAAATCCATATAAAAAAGAAAACACACACACACACACAAACACACAAATTAATGATTAACATTCTCTCTCAGAAGAAATTGTATGATAATTATCGAAGAATGACCTATATATTTTCGTGAAATACACTGAGGAGGCAGCTAGCGTAGGAATATTGAATACTTCTTATTCACATTTCTGGTGAAAACGTGATTTTCGTAAAATCATTTGACGTTAATTTTGTTTTCTTCTACGTATTACATACACATCGATATTCTAAACATTTGCTGTAATGTTGTATCTGCTGATCATGAATGGAACTATATTTTTTCAGAGCAATTGTGTGAAGAGTACCTGAATCCAGTAATAAATCTTGAATAGATAGTATGAACTGATGGAATTTATCAAAAAATGGAAAATTTTCAGCTCGAATCGTTTCCATGCTGCACTTTATTCAATGACCAAATATATATATATATATATATATATATATATATATATACATAGAAAAAAATTGGGTCAGTGAGAGAAAGATACGGTAAGAGTTTAGAGAGTGTGTGAAACTGCAACAATTTCAAATTAATTATTTTAAAGGCACGACGTACACTGTGGCTTAATGTAAATTGAAGATAAACTTTCAGATGCTGGGAGATGGTTACATTATATGATGTCCACTAAATTGATGGTCATCGGCAGCGTCTCTGATACATTCTGCAATTTAATTTACATTACAACGTTGCATGACGTGTTATGTTGAGATTGGGCACGGAATGTATTTTACACTTTATCGTCTTATTATTTCGTGGAGAAAAGACAACAAAACGATATTTAGCAACTTTTCGTCCCGAAAAGACGACAAAATGATATTATTAGCTACTGTTCACCTCAGAATAACGAAAAGACAACACTGTAAAATGACACAAATCAGCCACCATCCCCTATTTGTAGGTTAGCCCTTACGATCTTGACTATCCAGGCTTGTCCGATCGATCGATACAAAAATACGTTTGTCCGATCAATCGATATACTTCGCATCGACTAAATATGAGTTCTTTTCCATGACGTTGCACGTTAAAATTGCTGATCTTGGCAGTTTCCGTAATGTCACGTGCTAAAAATTCTTGTATCTGAATAAAGAGATCTCTAAATGGAATATTATAGCTATTAATACATTGTTCACAATGCAGCGCGAGTTATTTCCCCAAATAATTTTAGTCACTGATTTTATATATGTGTTTATTGTGTGATTTTTTCGTAGGCAATGTTGGGTCATGATGCAACAAATTCTGTAAATATCAGTCATCTACTTATTTAGGTCAGGGTCAAGATATCTTTAGCATATCATAAAACCATAAAATCTTCATTATTGATTTTCAATATTTTGGATGACCATGATGACCAAGTACGGATGTTGCAACACACACATACACCTTTGATTATGGTTTTAAAAAGAGTGTGAGAGAAAGAGAGATACCAGAGTATGGTATTTATATTTTCCCGGGAACTTAATTACTACATCGCATTGATTGCAGGATAAAAATCTAAATTTAAATCGTATGGGAAGGGGGAGGTAAAAGTTTATGTCATCCGACATCGATTTTCACACACTGATTATCATTACCTTCAACATTCATCAAATTTAGTTTGAAAGTGGTGGGGTGTTAATGAAAATTATATGAAGTTTTATTGTTGTTGGGGTTTTTTTTGGGGGGGGGGTGTTTTTTTTTTTTTTTTTTGGTTTTTTTTTTTTTTTTTGGCTTTTTCTTTTTATCACACCACTTTGTAAATTCGTTTGTCATTATAAATTCTTTTTTAAAGTGTACTTATATTTGGTAGCTAACCTATAAAACATAATGTAGACGGAAAAAAATACACAAAATGAATATCAGATATATGAAAACTTAATCCTCAGGTTCAACCCCCCCCCCCCTCCCTAAAAATTTTCTAGATTCACGCCTGAACAATGTTGATTACATGTATTATGTTCAAATCCATATCTAATGTAATCTTAATTCTTTCCGTTGAAATCTGCTTTAGTTATTAGGGGTTTTTTCATGTGCGATTCAATATTTTGAAGGGGTAGAGGTGGGGATTAGCCCACACGTTTACGACCTATAGGCTGGCTCGTGAGTTTTTGTTTAAATAGTAGAAGTTAATTGTTGTGGAAGTATAATCAAACTAACCGAAGAATTGAAATAAATGATCAACCCCTCTTACCCCAAAAATTATATATATGCTATAGCATGTCGTTCTTTATATATATATATATATATATATATATATATATATATATATATATATATAAAGATATATATATATATATATATATATATATATATATATATATATATATATATATATATTACGCGACAGTTTCAATCGGATCTGGGAATATTTATCAAAGACGTATCTAAGCTTCCACAAGCATGGACCCATAGCTGACATTTCTCCAAACTACGGTTCGGGTTTGGAAACAGAATCCAATAAAACTTCGTTCATGTGATCCTGATCATAATATCTATTGTCCCTATTGGATACTCCATAGCAGTCATGCCTAGTGGCACCGTGAGACTTCGGTTTGTTTTTTGGGGGTTTTTTTTTTTTTTCGTCGTCATTTCAAACACAACAGCCTTTCGCTGTCAAATTCGCCTCCATGATAAACAATGACTTCAGCGCATGCGTCACCTCATTTTGTAAAACACCTAAAGGCCCAAGAGGGATGAAATTTCTTACTTTAGTAAATCGCACACAAATCTAACTTTTTCAGTTTATCTTTTCATTACACGTATAGTATTTTTGTGAATGGACATATTTTTCTGAATTTGAAAATACAGAAAACAGTATAGATAAAAAGGAAGTTGTTGCATAAATTATTCTAAGTGTTTGTTGAAATGAAAAATAGAAGAAAATGTACTAATATATTTAAATGTAATCGCAAGTTCGATATTGTCTGAAATAAATGCGCATCTTGTTTTTGCTGTGCTGTTTGTTTTAAAAAATATCATTGTTGTAACAAAACAAAACAAAAAAGAAAGAAATGAATGAATAATAATAAAAAGAAAGAAAAAAGATAAACAGAAGTGTTGAAATGTATGGGATTAAATATTGTTTGATTGATCTCGACCATAATATCAGGCGCGGATATAGGTTTTCAAAGAGGATGAACCAGAGGATCTGTTGACTGTTGTTGATACCATGATATGTGTTTTGTACAGTGTACTTATTTTTTATCGTATGCTTGCAGTATTATAAGTTAGTTACCGATTAAAACATCCTTTAAAAAAGAATTAAATATGACAAACGTTATATTTACAATGCTCATTGATAAATGTTCAATATCTGACAAAAAACTTAATTCACTTAGTCTTCATCAACACCACCTCCCCCCTTAAAACAAAATTTGATGATGTTGAAAATAATAATCAGTGTACATGAATATCGATGTCGGATTGCATAAACTTACAGGAGTTTCGAACCCCTCCCCCATAAATATTTAAAATTAAGTTTTGATCCAGCATTGATGATTTGACATTTTCCCTAAAAGAGTTCAATTGATTCTTTCGGACGCATGTGAATGAATCTCTTTGTTAGATAATTAATGTCCAGTTTGATATTGGGGGTAATCGTTCATTAATGACACTCCAGAAAGTCTCTCCTTGCCCATTGTGGAACGTAAAGTACATCTTTACAAGTAAGTGTTGAAATGAAAAGGACCTTTCTGCTTTGCAGTTGGTAACGAGTAAGGTGCAGCCGATGAAGAATTATAATTTCTGCAGGTTGGAAAATATCTTTATTGAATTCCGACAAGCATTTAACTTGGTATCAACTAAATCTACGACTGACCACTTCTGTTTCCAAGCGCTGGCCTCGTGTTGGAGAGACGTGGGCGATTAAAAGTAATTTCCCCGCATAAATAAACTCTCTCTCTCCCACTCCAAAATCAAAAGGATTGCAGACCGTGCACACCCCCCCCCCCCCCACCCCGTCGAGATCCGCCAATAAATGTTAAGTAGACTGAAATTAATCACCTTCATTGATTTCCAGTTTAACAGTCTGTATAAACAGATAAAGTTCTTCTGTCACAGGTTTGTTGTTCTGTCATAGATTTGTTGTTTTTCAATTCATGGTATGAAATTCCCTATAAGAAGATCCCCCCCCCCCCCCCCCCCAAAAAAAAGGAAGGTATAATGAATAAATATATAATAATAACAAAATATGAAAATAAAAATGAATAAATATAAAAGGGGGAAAACAGATACATGAGCTGCGGTTCCTTTAATGATATCTAATCCCATTTCAGGAATGCAGTCCACACTGCCCATTTTGCACCTTTGAGTGGTCTTTTTAAAATATTTTTTATTCCCAATTACATTTTTTTTTTTTTTTTTTTTTTTTTTGCTTATTTTGTTTCCAGTAATTCATTATTTTGATATTCAGAACAATAAGTCCATTCACAGATATGAAATGCATTGCGTGTGATGAGAAATAAACTGAAAAAGTTAGATTTGTGTGCGATTTACTAATAGGAACTCATTTCACCCCTCTTGGGTCTCAAGCTGTTTTACAAAATGAGGTGACGCATGCGCTGAAGTAATTGTTTATCATGGAGGCGAATTTGACAGCGAAAGGCTGTTGTGTTTGAAATGACGACGATTATCGTTGCTTTCGTGTGGAATTAAATGGTTTCAATGGTATTCGCCGACGACCGTTACCGGTTCTAAAAATTATGTCGTTATGGGGGATACGTTAAAACGCTTTATTTCACTTAGACGCTTGTAAACACTGAAATGGAAAGAGAAACTTACGTAAAGTTTTCCGTCTCTCGACTCAAAGACGAGTTAAAGAAAAAAGGAGCCACCACGAGAGGCAGAAAAGCCGACCTTATAGACAGGTTTGTAGTTTCATACCTCATAGCCGTTATTTTCGTTTGTAATATTTCAACAAATTCGTAGCTCTGCACCCATGCAGACGACGGAGGATGTTTACGCCGGCATGATTATGCCTAATTATTGTTTTGATGCTCAGTGCGACAATTCTTTTATCAAAATGCATCAAAATTCAATAAATTAATGTGATATAAGTTATATTTATGTCATCAATTATACGTAATAATTATAGTACTATACGGACTGTTGTTAATATTGTAATACATGATACAATGGCATTCACTGACATGTACTAGTACGTCTTGGTACCTAATATTTTTTTTATGGGAAGTGGACATTGTACAGTACTTTATTGTAGGCTTAAGGCATATGATAGAAATAAAGATTTCAAGAATGACCCAATTCATATACCTGAGCCTTTGGAAGTTGATTGGCCAACGAGGGGATTTCAACAGCTCCAGGAATCACATAAAGAAGAAATCCCAGAGATAGGCATTGAGCAGATAGACATGTATTTTGTACATAGATTAGCAGGTTTGTTCTTATAATTTACTTGTATGATTAAGAACAACATTTTTTTAAAACATACATCTAACATTAGGAGTCATTTAATGAATGTGCAATATCTTATAGAATAATTTGTACATATATATAATTATGTGTTTATAAGTAAATAAATTTTAAAATCATGAGCTTGTACTTATGTGTAGGTGACAGACAAAGCACTGGTGATGTCAAGGCTATCGAGAAAGGAAGGCTGCTTGTTGAAAGTGATAGAGTCTTGGCTGTGTCATATTTAAAGGAAGATAATTCCCTGTTCTTTACAGGCATTGTTGGCGCAACCATGAAAACAAAGGCAAGTATTACATTTAATTTGTGGATATAATATACATTGTAGTACTAATTGTACATGTACCATGTATGTTATCAGTTATTTTCTCTTATTTTATTACTCTGTACTGAGATATTTTTGTAAAAATAACTAAAAAAAATTATATTACCCAGAATACATGTATGTATTTCAAATTAAAGGTAACATACAACTTCAAATTAAAATTTGACAAAAACTCGGGAGACATCTTGAACAGCCATTGTGAGTGTCCTGCAGGACGAGGTCCCCATGGAACTTGCAAGCATCTTGCTGCTGTTGCCATAGTTTTACTCTCTTGTTCTGAAGGAAAAGGTTTGAGGATTCAGAGATCATGCACAGAAAACCTGCAGACATTTCATAAACCCAAACATTCATACTCAGGTAAAAATACATGAATATTATGTGATGTTCCATGATGAACAGAAGCAATAGTTTTATGACCATATATTGAATCAAGTACAATAATTTATTTTTTTTCCACATGTTTAACATATTCAAATTTTGATATAGGTTCACCAGTCAAAGCTGAAGATCTGCCCAGGAAGCGGAATCTGACTGATGATTTTTTAAATGATCCCCGCCCTGAACATCTAAAAGGTGTAGCTGGTTACCCGGATAGGGTTCGCAATATGGTCTTAAACCATTGTGCAGAGACCTCAGACAATCTGACATACAGATATCTCATCGAGAAAGCAAATATTCAGGTAAACATAAGCATGAAAATGCATTACTCACACAAGCAAGAATCTCACTTAATGTCCCTGTACATCGCTAATTATAAGCAGTGTCAAGTCAAAAGTATCTCGCTAGTGAACTTATAGCAAGCTATATTAGTAATGCATATAAAATGTTGATTTTAAAATTATAAGTCTGTTAATCTAAAGCAGTAAGTAGTGATGGGTAAAACTGCACATATAAAATAAAGTGTTTAATAACAAACAAACTGTAACACCTTTTGTTTCACTAGGCAGCAGTATTGGACCATGATTATTTGGAAAGACCCTTCACAGAGTATTGGGTTCAACGAGCTGTTGAGGTAGGTCTTTTGTTAATTGGCTTAAACTGCATTTCAACAAAATTAAATTTTATGACATTTGTGCAAATGTTGTATATGTGTTAAAATAAGATATAATGTGCAATGTAAATTGATTGCAAGGATTTTTTCTCATGTTCATATGTATTACTAATACCATGCAATTTTATACTACAAAACACAGTACAAGATATATGGTTTTTGTTATATACAATTTTTTAAAGGTAACAGCAGATAAAGTAGTTGCCATTGAGGAGCAGACACGTGGACAAGCCAGCTCAAATAATTGGTTCAAGGAGAGATCATGGCGGATCACAGCCTCAAGATTTGGAGATATCTGTTTAGCTACAGACAGGCGTAATAGGCAGAAACTCTGCGAGTCCCTATACCAGCCTTCTGCTGCTGTATTTCGCAGTGAAGCTCTAGTCCATGGAAGTACCTACGAGACACGTGCTATTAGGTATGTTTTAGTGTGAGCTAGTCAGACAATCACGTGTACAGCAGAGACCTGGTTTGTAAATCTTAACGCTCTATATAAGCATTGGTCAAATCAGTAAATTATTATTTACATATATTATATGCCTTTTCTTATTTTTATCTCTCATTACAGATCCTTTGAAAGAGAGACTGGCCAAGGTGTTCAAAGATGTGGTTTCTTTGTTGATATGGATCGACCTTACTTGGGGGCATCACCGGATGGACTCGTTGGCAATGATGCACTAATTGAAGTCAAATGTCCCTTTGCTGGTCGCTTTGAGAAGATTCAGCCTGGAAAGTACTTCCCATATCTAACAATGGACTCTGTAACTGGTGAAATGAAATTGAAACCCACCTCTAAATATTTTTTCCAAATACAAGGCCAAATGCTTATTGCCAAAAAACAAATTTGCTATTTTGTTGTATACACTTTCAAAGATTTGTTCATCCAGAAAGTACATATTGATGTAGAATGTTGCCAGAATTCTCTTCTTCCAAAGCTTGATGTATTCTATGATAAATTTTTCATGCCATACTTGTTATCCTTGCTGTAAAGTGGAAGCATATATGCAAACTTGTGTAAAAGTTTCTTCTAAATGATTTATCGAGACAGTTCATTTTTTTTATACAGAATCTTTTTTGTATTCATGATTTCATTAGAGTCTGCAAATGATTCTTCATGTTTTTTTGCCTAAGTTTCTGCCCAGAATGCCAATCAATTTCAGATGAAATACATTGCATATCCATGATATGAAATTTTCTGTATTGACAATATACATGTAACAATGCATAGATGTTGGTTATATAAAGTGTTAAACTTTTTAAATTGATTTTTAAAAAAAGATATTGTACTTTGACCCTTTCAAGGTAAATAGCTTTTACACTTAAAAGTTGATATGTCTACCAAGATCCTTGTATGATGTATCCCTTTGAATATTGACAGCACATGTTGCATAAAGGATACAAAAAATGTACGATACATTTAAAACTTGTAAGCAGAAATATGAACACAACTCTCAAGGGATTCACTGTATGTGCAGGGCATACATTTATTAAACTTAGACATGTATGCATGTACATTTTGATATACTACTGGCACATGTTTAAGCACTTTTATCAACAATGCAATTCCTAAAATTTGACAACATAAAACAAATGTACACAATTCTGGAAGCTAGGGGGATTTTTGACATTGGTAGCTCATGTTTCAAAATTTTGAACCTCTTTGCAAGCCCAATCACCCTCTCTACATGAATACGTTTTGAGGCAACTCGCCTATCTCTAACTATTTCTTCGGGGTCAAGTTGGCTTTTGCCCTTGAGAAACGTAGGTGTATTAATAAAAACATTCTGATTCGCAAATAAATCTTGAACAAGAATTCCCCGATCTGCCATAATGCTGTCACCAGCATCAAATTTGCCTACATCTAGCAGAGTAGAGTGTTCAGTGATTTGTCTGTCAGACACAGAGCCCCCATAAGTAGAGGATACATAAGATACTGCTCCATTTGGAGTTACACCTACCATGGTTTTCAACGTGTTTTTGTGTTTATAAGAAGACCATGTTTTGGATTGTGCCTCAACATTTGATGGTTTGTGAATTGGTTGCTCGGTTGCATCTAAAATTACGCGTGTATTGGGAAACTTTTTAGCAAAATCTGTTGGCATATGTTCTTTAATGATGTCTTTAGAAGGCCAGAATTGTTCCTCTAACTCTTTTAATTGAAAATACAAGAAGTTAATCCAAGTTGTTACAATTTTAGAAACAGTAGATTCACAGACTTTAAAGAGCATAGCAAGTTCCACATCTTCTTTTGCTTGTCTGAGTTTCATCAGAGTTAAAAACAACTGATCTTGTGGACTTAATAAGCCACATTTGTAATTCAAGTCAAAAGCTGCTGGCCCAAGAATATTAAAGAGAAGCATGAAATGATCATAGCCATTCAAACCAGTGTAATAAGAAAGCATCTTAGTGTCCAGTTTCATACCTTCAATTGAAAATCTACCTAAGGTAGGTATGTCACACTGGATTTCTTTCTCAGCTGTTGAACACATTTCTTCTGGCATGGATGTGGACATACTTGTAGATGACTGATCTACGACAACTTCGTGATGTACAATCAATTCATCCATATACATGGGCAGGTCTTCAATCATTGGAGTACATGTATCTTGAGTAGACTCTCGCAGCCTCTTTCGCTTAGCTCTGTCAGACTCCTGGGTAGTACTGGTATTCTTGAAGTCAAAAACAGAGGGCGCAGCTCCATACTTAAGTCGTCTTCGTTCACCTGTCACAAATTGAATATGTTACAGGAATGTTGGTTGTAAGTTATACTTTATATTTAAAAGCTTTAAGATTCGCTAATTATAAACTAGATTTGTTATAATTGATTTACATAAATAGTCATGTAGCAAATTCAACCTTGCATTTTTAGCAGTCACTTCTACTGTAAAAAATATTAGGTGGGGGGGGGGGGGGGGGGGGGGGTCACCAAATATATGAAAATAACACCAGAAAATGGTGATTGTTAATGTGGAGACCCAATCTAATTAAAATTAGATCTTCCATCCGCTCCCCAGTTTGGGGAGCGGATGGAAGATCTAATTTTAATTACATTGTGTGGAGACCAGGACTCAGCTGGTTATACGTGTGTATATATATATACATATATGGTATCATAGCACTCTTTCATCCTGTAACGTTTTATCAAAGCAGTATATGTCTCGTCATATAGCCTAGTATTATATTAAATGAATACTGTGATACATACCACATGTCAGTAGTTGCACCTGAAAAAGAGTAAAAACAAACCACAAAGCAACGCATTCAAGAATGTAAAAAAGAACGTTATCAATACACGAATACAAGACAAAATGAAGAAACTTTATAAATCAATATTTGAAAGAAGGAAAAATTCAAACAATTCAACAAATCAATTGACGATGCAGCTTTATATAACTGATTGATAGGACCTCGATCTAACCTGATTCGGTGATTTTGTAGTCATCTTCTGTGAAGTGTATATGGCAAACAACGTCTTCTTTTCCTGGGTTCCATAATTTTTTTGTTTTCCTATCCATCCGTTTGATCGCTACCCTCCATTTCAAGAGTAATTCCTGATCTGTGGGAAACTTGTGACCCCCAAAACCACCACAAAGTGGAACACAACAATATTTCACCATTGTTTACTTCAAGCGTCTAATTGATAAAGCGTTTTCAGTATCCCCCATAAACCGTGACTAATATTTAAAACCGGAAACGGAAACTATTGTATCCCCTTGCGGCAAAATTATTCATGAATTGATTTATGTAAGTTTTCCAACGATTCACATCAAATGTAAGCTGAAATAAATTCAAACAGAAGCGCGACTGATTTTCCACATACTATATGAGGGCTTGGACAGAAACGAGGGGGATAGAAAGACCGAATATAAATAACTCCCTCGTTTCCACAGAAACAAGGGAACGGGCTATTTAGGGAGACTTTCGCTTTGAATTTTTGGAAAAGCGGCTATTTCCGCTTTTACGTAACTAACGTTTATCAAAACATTTTTTAAATCTATATAGCCTAGTTATACATGTATATAAATGCATTATGTCACAGTGGTTTTGATCAATAAGCAAAAACAGGCCAAAGAGTAAGTACAATCATATTGTGCATCTTTTTGTTCACTTGGACTCTCGTGCAATATTGTATTCACTAACCTGCTTCCTGAATTGCTGCTGTTGCCATCATTGTTCAAATTAGAATAGAAATTTAAATCCAGACGAATTTAGAATTCCAAGGCATTGTTTGAAATGCAAATGCGTATGACAGAGGAATATCTGAAACACCCGGAAATTTAAATCAAAGGAATTTGGTCGCTCTAAAAATAGAACTCAGTAGCGGTACCCTTGCAATTCGACTCTCGAATAATTAGACACGAGATAATTCAGTGATACAGATCGCTGTGTTTAGTTATCAGAATAAAGAATTATGATTCCTTGAATGTATTAGGCAATTGAACAATGTTGTATTATCGAATGGTTTGCCACAATGTCCTGAAAATACTGTTTTCGGTCATTGTTTATACGATCAAGATTCATGAAAATGAAAGCATCACATCATCGCTGCGTTTCCAAAACCTCGTTAGTCGAGATATGCTCAAAATGCGTTTCTTTTCATTTTAGAATTAACAATGCAGTATTATATCGTATGAAATATCGTATAGGTTCGTCGCCAATTAAAAGTCTAAAAATTACGCATTTGACAAATCCGTTACATGATTTATTTCTAAAACGTCGTGTGTATATATATAACAAGAACCCCATAAGCTTGCTGGTCACTTGAAATAATTGTAATACATAATTCGAACATGTAGATATATAGTCAGACATTTAATGTCTATTTTCAATTTCTATCTTTATAAAATTATTGGAAATCCTTATCAAATTGAAAGCAATTTTTTTTTCTAAGTTTCAAGATTTTTATTCATGAAACAAGACAAAACATATACAAATATACAAAACAAATGAAATACATGTATAAGATACAATGTGTATAAGATATGGTTATTATTTCACCATGAAATCAAAATAGATACAGTATATGTCAAACAATTGTAGTTATTAATTTACATCAACATAATTTCAATTGACGGAATAATACTGCGTAAGAAACATCTTGGGCTCAGTTATTAGTCAGGCAAGTTAGCGATATAAAGATGGGGATGCAGAAACTTGACCAAATTAAACACGCGGTATTTGACACTAGAACTGCACTAAAACATCAGAGTCAATGCCTTAGAGAAAAAATCTAAAAATGTTGATGAATATTCTTCGAACCAAAAATCTCTCGAGAAATCGGTGACTAAAATCAAGAATAGCGCTAAGACCCAGACAGAGGAGATGGCTACACTGCAAAACGAATTTGAAAAGATAAAAACAGTAAACTTGTGACAGACAATGCAAAATTACATGATGAGATCCTTAATATTGTAATAGTACTAAGTTTTGATGATCCATTACTGACAAATATATGTTTTTATATTCATACATATTTACATCTTAGATCCGCCCCTTTATTTACACCACTACACGGAGGTACACTTACAATTCATATACCCTGGGGGCTTTGGTCATGGATCAGAGTGTGGTCATTTTGTATGAAGAGTTTTTATTGGTCAGTGATTGTCAAGTTGCATTTGGTTGGTTTTCTCAGTTCTATAGTTTTACCGCCAGTTTTGAGCAGTATTAATATTATTCAGAAGCTAGGTAGACATTTTGAATAGACGTGGGTTTGTTTTTTGTTTTTTTTTTTTAGAAAGAGTTAATACTGACAGCAGACTGCAAAATCCTTGATTTCTGGTAAGTAACGTATTTATACTAATTCCTATTGCTACTAGTTAATTAAAAGTATATTCTGTATATCTGCAATATAAACTTCCCATTTGCACTTTTACTAAAAGACTGAAAGAATGAATGAATGAGTTGAAATTATTCATTATATCGATTAAAGAATTCAGTTATATATATTACTATATTGTAAGGTGATATAAATCAGTTTACATAGACTTAATGCTTATCAAAAGTATTTGATGACTTTGTTCAAAATGAGCAGATATTTAGTTTAATTTATGAAAGTGATTTTACATTGTACATACATGGTACTTTATTGAATTATAGAGTCAATCCTTGAATCCTGATAATATTGACCTAGCTGTAAATTTACTGAGGGAAGCTTCTTCCCATAGAAGGGTATGACAATATTATTGTTTTATTTCATTAATTACTTTTTATGAATATTCACGGGAGAAATACTATTTTGCAGAATGATGTATCTTTAGAGTTATCTCCCTTAAATGATAAACGTATCTTGATGTAAATCAGTAGGATTAATAATAGTTTAGCATAGGCTTCGATTGTTAAGTTAGTATTATATCGTTGTTTTATCAGGATATAGGGCTCACGGCAGGTGTGACCGATCGACAGGGGATACTTACTCCTCCTAGGCACCTGATCCCACCTCTGGTGTGTTCAGGGGTCCGTGTTTGCCCAACTATCTATTTTATATTGCTTATAGGAGTTATGAGATTGATCACTGTTCGTTATCTTCACCTTGCATCGTTGTTTTATCATATTTCAGGGCTATCTTTAGAGATATATTGTCAAGTCCAATCACTGTGTCCGAATAAATATATATTGAGACCTGGACCTTACAGGCGTTTCGTTAGTCATTCTTGTTGGGAGAAACCTTGTTACAATATCAAATGTCAGGCAATGAAATATTACTTACTATTCTTCAACATTGAAGAAACTGAGGCTGAAAACTGCGTAGAAGTCGTTCAAATTTTTTGTAAAAGCAAATTGTGTGTTCGGGACGCAGACAATTTACAGTTCGATAGCTTGTACCGTGTCGGAAAACCCAGCGAAGGAAGATGGCGTCCAATTCTTGTAAAATTCAAAAATGTTCAAGACAGGAAACTGGTTCGTAAATCGAGTAAGAAGCTCAAGCATACGGAATACAGCATAAGCGAACAGCTGCCAAGGGAGTATCGCGACCGGCGTAAACGTTTCCTCCCGCAATACAAGAGGGCCAAAGAAAATAACCAACGAGCGATGTTTGTTAGAGATCGACTTTATGTAAATGGGAAACAAGTAATTCACTTTTCCGGGTTCGGAACCAACATCTTCCCATACTCCTACTACAATCAGATGGAACGAACGATTCCGAATCCAAATGAGAAGGGATCTTATAAATAGATTGGGTGCCTTACATTCTTGTATCGAAAAAGGAACTGATATTAATCAAATTGTTGACAACTTCAGTGAGCATTTGAATACTGCACTAGGCAAGTATTGTATGAAAATAATTAAAATACACCTATAGAGGTAACTGAAGAAGATAAACCATGGTTCAATCGTAAATGTAAGGTATTATATAATCGGTACATGTCTGCTTTAGAAGAATACAATGGGTCTCATGAAATAGTGAGCTATAATAGACTTAATAAAGCAAAAAGTGAATACAAAAAGCTCCCGAAAAAACTTAAAAACCAATACGGGAGACAACAAGGGGATATGGTGCAGCAGCTAAAGAAAAACAACCCAAAACAATTTTTCAAACATTTCAGCAAACGAAACTAAAAACAAAATTTTAAATCACGCTGTCCGAGTTTTTTTTAACACTTCCGGAACCTTGCAAATGATTCTCCAGCTACATATTTTTCATTCGCTAACTACATGGATACTGATCATCCTGTATTTGAACTTCTAGACACTGAAGTCTGTATCCGCAAGCTAAAAACAAACAAAAGCATGGGAAATAACCATTTGATAAATTAATACTTTACGGAGTTCAGCGACATGATACTTCCAATCTTAGTGCCACTTTTCAACAAAATTGTTAATTCTGGTATATTTCCATCATCATGGTCAAAAGCAGTTATTATTCCAATTCATAGAAAAGGAAGCACCAATGACCCTGGAAACTACCGAGGTATCAATATCACCAGCAGCCTAGGAAAAATTTTCACATTAATTCTTAACAAAAGAATAATGGAATGGAATATCAACGAAAATATTTTATCAAATGCACAATTTGGATTCCAAACAGGGCACTCAACTACAGATGCAATATTTGCACTACAAAGCTTAATAGCGCAAAAGTTGAATTACAAACAACGCTTATACTGCTGTTTTATTGATTTTAAAAAAGCGTTTGACACAATTAACAGACAAAATTGTGGTTTAAGCTATTGAAGATCGGAATCAGTGGAAAGCTTTTCCTAATCACTAGATCACTTTACATGTATATAGATGTACGTGCCTGTGTTAAGAGTGCTGGCAATATATCCGAGGAATTTCCCGTAAACACAGGATTACTACAGGGAGAAGTTCTATCACCTATATTATTCAATATGTATATCAACGACTTGGAAAACAATTTGATCAACAAAAACTGCCAATCTATTGAATTACAGGAGCTAAGTCTATTCGTTTTTTAAATGTTTGCAGATGACACCGTAATATTTGCTAACTCACCCGAGGAGCTACATAATACTCTTAACGCTTTTCATGGATACGTATCTTCAAGGAATTTGGCGGTTAACTACCTCTAAGGCACATGAAAATAATATATCCACACAAAAATTGATTTGCAGCCTTTTCATCAATGAAGCGCTCTCCGCATGTTCGCTGCTACAACAAAGTGTAGATTTCGGGAAATATACTTTTATTGATAAACCAAGTCTATATTAATTGTAAATGTAAAAATCATGCTTCACGCATTTTGAGCAGATTGCTTTGCCACATATACCACAAGAAAACCTTTGCTTGATTGAAATGAGAGTTTAAAATTGGAATCCTCTTTCTTGCAACCATTTATCATTTTAAAAGCTCATGTGATGTCAGATAGCAATCTATTTCTCAAATTGTAAAACCATTTGATTTTGTAATGATATGGTGCTTTGAAGATTAAATTAATCAGATACATGTACATAAAGGCAACATTTTCGAAATAAGTTGCATATCTACAATGTTAAAAATGGTTAACAATACTAATTCCAAAATCCTAATATTCAGGAAAGGAGGATCTATCAATCATTCTAACGAAATTTTAGAACAAGTCGACTCCTTCAACTCACAGGGGCTAAGCCCATTTTGGGCCCGAACTCTGTGATACCATAAATATAGAAAGGGGTCTAACTCTGAACAAGATAAAAAAAACTAACCACTCGTTTCAAATGCCTAACAAATCTTAAACTAGGTACACTATGCATAATTTGTCGTTTTCTTTGCATATATTAATCTTTTAACTACTTGCATGCCAAATTTCAAGCCACTGGTTCTTAAAATAACAGAGATATACGTCATCGTTCTCTCGATTTCACTTGTTTATTTTTACTAGGACATTTACCGGTCCAGGTCACGGTGTCGTTTCTCGCCTATGACAGCAGCGAAATTCAGACAAGTGTGGAAGATGTCGGACCTGTCAATTAAAATTTCACATCAATTATACGCTACTTACTTCCTCATACTTAATATTGTTCTTCGTGTAGACGTTAAACGACTTTTTTTTTTCTCAGCAGCATCAACTGTTGACAAGATTTGCCATTTTAATGAAAGCACTAAATACCCGATATACGTAAAATCTCAAATACCTTGAAATTGATCAAAATATTATTCTTGTGATATTGCACCTAGAGAAGGAAATCTTTCACGGGGCAGTTCTCAAAACATTAGAAGACAGAGTTCCAAGAACAATAAAGACAGATTGTTTACTAACTAAAAGTTTTAAATGGCGCCTTACATGGCTTCTATCGCTGGTGTTATAATAATTTACAAATATTAGTTATATTTTGTACTAGGAGTCCCGCATGCGGAAGGCCGGGGTTCGAATCCCAGCCTCGACATACCTAAGTCGTTAAACAGGTAGTGACAATTCCATCGCCAAACGCTCGGCATCAGGTGTGAATGTCACGGGTCCTCGGAGATTACCTTGAAAACGGATGTCCCGTGTCACAGTAGGTGTGGCACGCTAAAGAACCCTCACTGCCCAATGGCAGTAAGTGCCGAGCATAGGACCAGGCTGAAGCTAGCAGCCACTAACCAGCAGCCAATAAGCACGTAGAAGCTAGCAGCCACTAAGGAAAATCATCAAAGGACTGAAAATACTCATAGAAAAATATTTAATTTGAAACCTATTCTAAAGGAATTTTTCAATTTAATAAATGTTTTGAATTAGTAAATGTCAATCACAACACTCATGGGCAACTTAGCTCACATGAGATTGTACATCAATGGTGAAATGAATTTATATCAGTCATTTGTAATGAAAGGATGAAAGAAAAGAAAATTGACCACACATTTCATTTTCTGATCTTTTTGAACAATTAATTTCTCAGCTTACATGCACGAAAGTAAGTGCACATTAATAATTTAGCTCACCAGAATATTACAATCTTAGTCATTAAGTACCTATGAATAGATTGATATGATAGGGAAAACTATATGATGTGAGGTGCTTTATTATCTCAAGACTGATCCTATTTTCATGTGCCAATCCATTTGAAATCATATTGCATTCAAAAATCTTTTCTGTAAATTAGCTCACCTGAAGAGTGATAACTATGGCTTTGTAACAAAAGAAATCAACAAAGGAAATCTTTTGAGCAAGTGGTGTAAGGAAGCAGTATTAAATGATGGGAAAAACACCTTCTCTCTAATATCTGGTGAATAATACCTCCATCCTGTGACTGTTATCAAAAATTGTGCTTTAGCTC
Organism: Ostrea edulis; assembly: GCF_947568905.1. Classification (NCBI taxonomy): domain Eukaryota; kingdom Metazoa; phylum Mollusca; class Bivalvia; order Ostreida; family Ostreidae; genus Ostrea; species Ostrea edulis. The sequence goes on along the minus strand of NC_079172.1, from coordinate 22,334,476 downwards.
ACCTGATTTTGACATTGCGCATAACCTACTGAAAAAAGTATAGCACGAGTTTCATGATTGGTTTTAAAGCTTTAATCTATGAAGACAAACAAGGCAGAAGGAACATCAAGGCAAGGTAGAGGACCCCTAGAGCTATCATTCACCACTTTCAGTTTGGGGCTGTAGTGGTACCACTTGGTAGCTCCCGGGGGTTGGGACAGATTTCGAGTCCCTATTTCTACTAATTGAGGGGAGACAAGGACAATGTATCCATTGGTTGAGGTTCAGAGTACTAAGGAGTACTCGATGCCATGTAAAGAAGAGCTTTGGGATACTCGGAAGTATTGTTTAGCTCACCTGAACTTTGACATTTTTCGTTTCTCTTAGAGAATAAAGGGGTTTTATGACTGCTCTTCCAGCATTAATCTTTGAAGACAAGGCGGAAGGAATATCAAGGCAAGGTAGAGGACCCCTAGGACTATCATTAACCACTTTCAGTTTGGGGCTGTAGTGGTACCACCAGGTGGCTCCCGGGGGTCGGGACAGATTTCGAGTCCCTATTTCTACTAATTGAGGGGAGACAAGGACAATGTATCCATTGATTAAAGTAGAGAGTACTAAGGGGTACTCGATGCCATGTAGAAAAGAGCTCTGGGATACCCGGACATATTGTTTAGCTCACCTGAACTTTGACATTTTTCGTTTCTCTTATTGAAAGAGGGGGTTTTATGACTGCTCTTCCAGCATAAATCTTTGAAGACAAGGCGGAAGGAACATCAAGGTAAGGTAAAGGACCACTAGGACTATCATTTACCACTTTCAGTTTGGGGCTGTAGTGGTACCACCAGGTGGCTCCCGGGGGTCGGGACAGATTTCGAGTCCCTATTTCTACTAATTGAGGGGAGACAAGGACAATGTATCCATTGGTTGAGATTGAGAGTACTAAGGAGTACTCGATGCCATGTAAAGAAGAGCTTTGGGATACTCAGAAGTATTGTTTAGCTCACCTGAACTTTGACATTTTTCGTTTCTTTTATTGAAAGAGGGGGTTTTATGACTGCTCTTCCAGCATTAATCTTTGAAGACAAGGCGGAAGGAATATCAAGGCAAGGTAGAGGACCCCTAGGACTATCATTAACTACTTTCAGTTTGGGGCTGTAGTGGTACCACCAGGTGGCTCCCGGGGGTCGGGACAGATTTCGAGTCCCTATTTCTACTAATTGAGGGGAGACAAGGACAATGTATCCATTGGTTGAGATTGAGAGTACTAAGGAGTACTCGATGCCATGTAAAGAAGAGCTTTGGGATACTCAGAAGTATTGTTTAGCTCACCTGAACTTTGACATTTTTCGTTTCTCTTAGAGAATAAAGGGGTTTTATGACTGCTCTTCCAGCATTAATCTTTGAAGACAAGGCGGAAGGAACACCAAGACAAGGTAGAGGATCCCTAGGACTATCATTTACCACTTTCAGTTTGGGGCTGTAGTGGTTACATTCAGTGGCTCCCGGGGGTTGGGACAGATTTCGAGTCCCTATTTCTACTAATTGAGGGGATACAAGGACAATGTATCCATTGATTGAGGTAGAGAGTACTAAGGGGTACTCGATACCATGTAAAGATGAGCTCTGGGATACCTGGAAGTATTGTTTAGCTCACCTGAACTTTGACATTTTTCGTTTCTCATAATGAAAGAGGGGGTTTTATGACTGCTCTTCCAGCATTAATCTTTGAAGACAAGGCGGAAGGAACATCAAGTTAAGGTAAAGGACCCTCGGGACTATCGTTTTCCGCTTTCAGTGTGGGGCTCTTGTGGTACCACGCGTTGGCTCCCGGAGATCGGGACATATTTCGAGTCCCGACTGCTATTCTATCAGGGGTGACAGGGACACTGTATACATTGATATAAGTAGAGCATGATAAGGAGTACTTGATGCCATGTAAAGAAGAGCTCTGTGATGCCTAGGAGTATTGTTTAGCTCACCTGAACATTGATATTTTTTGTATCTCGTAGAGAATGAAGGGATTTAGTGCCTGCTTTTAGAGCACTAATCTTTGAAAACAAGACGGAAAGGACATCAACAGAAGGTAGAAAAAACATAGAGTTATCATTTGCCGCTTTCAGTTTGGAGTTTTAGTGGTACCACCCGGTGGCCCCTGGGGTTCGGGAGAGATCTTTAGTTCCATTTTTCTACTATGCTAAGGGCGAATGTTTCAATTGGTTGGAATACTGCTGGAGATCCTATTCATTACTCGATCCCAGACAGACAAAAGCTCCGTTATACCTGATAGTGTTGCTTACCTCGCCTGAACTATGCCTTTTTTTTGTGTCTCATAGAAAAGATAATGGTTTAATAGGGTTGGTATGCAACAAATTCTGTTAGAGAATTTGCCGTAGTTCTAACTACACTATGCATTTTGTACGAAAGGCGGCAAGTGAAAGGATACATAATTGATATTGATTTATATGGTGGTCGCCACTTAATTTAACTTGCAACCACTATTTGATATCTGGTGGCCTCTACTTAGTTTAACTGGTAGTTATCACTAATTGAATGTGTAGCTTTTGTCGAAGTTTTGCTGCTTTTTGGGTCAAAAGGTCAATGTCACTTCGAAGCTTGTTGAGAAAAGCTTGTAGACATTCTACGGGCCACATATTTTTTGCTTGGCTCATACTTCGGGGGTGGGGGGTGGGGGTGGTAGGTGGGGGTGGCGACAGGTGCAGAAGTTGTCTTCAAAATTATTTAAAATTCTCGTCAGATGTAACATAATACTATCTAAACATTTCTCTTTTACCAAAACTTCTATATCATTGATTAGGCTTGGTTTGTGGTTCGTCCTTCATAGCATGCGTTCAGTTCTTTAGTTCAAGCTCACATTCCTACCATTCCTACCATTCACTACTACTATAAAACAAGAGGTCCATGGGTCACATCGCTCATCTGAGTCACCTTGGCTCTGTTGATTTTCACCTGATGTAATTTTAATTTTGCTCAAACATTGTGTCCACAACTTCGGCTCAAAAGATCAAGTCATAACCGCACTTGAATTCTCAGAACATGCCTGAGCACCATTATGGCTAACATAACCTTGTTTTTTCTGGAGAAGGTGAAGGTTAACCTTCGAGTTCCTCCTACTTCTAAGAAAGCCTAAACGATTAAATATCTTATTAACTATTTAAGGTAGAGCTTCCATACTTTGTATATAAATTCCTTATGGCAATAACTTTCATGCAGTACCATGATCTATGCCATTTCTACCTTCGTCTTCTCCTGTGGTAAGTCCTTAACATTTCATGCATGATCTATGACCTTGTAAACCTTTTATGCATGAAATGCTAAGGGCTTACTACAAGGAATAGATATGCAATTTTGAAAACATTACTTGAAATAGTCCAGGATGTTTTAAATAGGGTTTCTTAAATGTACTCGTGGGTTAAATACCAAGCTCACCTGGTTAAAAAAAACTTGGTACGAAAATAAGGAATTTGCATAAGAGATATGAGACCCCTATCACTCACCATTCATACGTTATGAGCCAGATTAAAATTTCTGACAGAGCGACAGGAAAAACAATATATATACCCCTACTATAGTCGCGGGGATACCAAAAACTTGAATATATACAACGTAGAAACATTTACAAAGGTGCGGGGGTTGGGGTCTACTTTGTAAATTAACCAAACGTTTCACCGACAACAATGCTCTTAATCGTAAAACTCGCGCATAATTACTACATGTAATCATTGCTTTACATACAATTGTTCTTGGTATCAACTATCGACAGATAAATGTGTTTTGTTTCTCACGTCTTCTTTGCGTCAAATTTTTCATAATTTCATATTCTCTAGCACCATTGGTTTAATTTCAACGAACCTTAGCACACGCTATCCCTATGTGTAGGAATTTCAAGTTTGTACAAACGACTCCAAAGGGAGACATTCAAGAAAAGGGAAAATGGGGAAGGTAATGAAAGGTGAAGATAACTAACAGTGATCAATCTCATTACTCCTAAACGGAATGCAAAATAGAGAGTTGGGCAAACACGGACCCCTGGATATACCAGAGGTGGAATCATGTGCCTAGGAGGACGGAGTATCCTCTGTTGACCGGTCACACCAACAATGAACTATCTCTTGATCAGGTAAACGGTGTAATCCGTAGTCAAATCAGTGTGCCAAGAACTGCCTAACAATTGGTATGAAACACGTCAGACAGCATTTGACCCAATGAAATGTTGTATTGGCAAACTAGATTATTATAACGACCATAGAAGTTGCGAAATGCTGACTTTACACGAGATTGTTTAAACCCCTGTAACATCAATCTGTTTGCAAGTAGCGTGTCTCGATTTAAAAACGGATCATACGTATAACAAATTCTTGAAACACCATATGCAGGTGATAATGGAATATTGGTACATAAATATGAGAAGTTGACGATGGAAAAGCTCATACCGTTTGTCATAAGGACATATCGAATCGATATATTCAACAGGAAATTAGTTTGAACAATTCTAATTTGGCCTGTACAACCTTTAAAGACCATGTATTTTATCCTTCGGTGCCAGTTGAAGTAAAAGTTATGTGGTAAAGCCATGTACTGAAGGTTAAAATAAGAACTGGTATACTGTCTGATAAGATAAAATGCTACAACAAAGCGTATAAAGAACATCTAGAAACTGGTCACTTTGCGCAACATTTAGCCTAAATATGACGGAAACTGAAAACGACTTTGACGGTGATGACGATATGATATTATGCCGGGCTCACAAAGGGGGAAATTATGATTCTGATAGTAGTAACGATAATACGCCTAGCAAAATACAAAAAAAAATGTAAGAAAGCAAGTTCTCACACAGAACAATAGACATGACGGAACACCCGACAACACAGGCGACGTGAATACCAATATAAAATCAGTAAAAGACACCGAGGACACAGAATCAGCAAAGGACATCATGAACAAAACAGAATTAGCGAAAGACACAATGGAGAACACAGAATCAGCGAAAGACATCATAGACAGCCCAGAATCAGCACAAAACATCATACACAACACAGAATCAACAAAAGACACTAATAGACAACAAAGATTCAGCGAAATACATCATAGGCAACATGGAATCAGCGAAAGACACCACAGGCAATTGAATTAAATGCGCGCAACTATTCAATTGAAGAGAACAATAATTAATTTAATGCTTGCAATAATTGAATTATTGCTCTCTTCAACTGAATTGTGGCGCTCATCAATTCAATTAATGCGCGCAATAATTGAATTGTTGCTCTCTTCAAATGAAATCATTTTAAGAGAGCAACAATTCAATTATAGCGCTCATCAATTCAGCGGAATGATTAATGCTATTAACAATTCAATTAATGTGCGCAATTATTTGCGGAGATATATAATAGATTTGTTGCGCGCATCAAATGAATTGATGATATCTTCAAATAATTAAAGATATCTTCTATTATTTGAGTTTATGTTAATTTGGCCCTCAATGCAGCAGTACAAAGTTGATTATACATTTCTTTAAATTAGAGAAAGCTAGATACAGTAAACCAACTATTATTCGGGTGCGATAAAATTTCACGAGATTTGCGAGAATCTCATTATCGTGAATATCTCTAGTCGTAAACCAGTCCTTGAACGTCTGTCACAGGCCCGAAAAAGGGTCGATCGCGAAAATTACTCGCCGCGAACCAGTTTACCGCAGGTAAATCGCGAAATAAAAGTAGCTGCGAATAAAAGTTGGTTTACAGTAACTGAAGTGGTGGTCGTCATATAAATTAAGTAAAAACCATCATCACTTCGCGGCCAATAACTGAATTAAAGAGACACTACAGCTCATTTTCCACATTTTAATGAAGTGTTTTTTAAACCATATATTGATAAAATGATAAAATTCACATCGATACTGACAATTTTCAACATTTGGGATGCATCAATTTACTCTCAACTGCGCGTTGAAGATCGTCCGGAATTCAAAGGTTTCTTCATGCTGACTCGGACTTTTGAATGCTTATTTACATCACGTGGTTTTGAATGACAGCAAAGGTGTTGTGTAGGAAATTATCTAAATTCCTCTTCAAGGGGGTCCACACTCACCTTTCAAGTACATAAGATTATTTCCTGCTCCTTATAATAACTAATTATAAATAATTATTTCAACAGAAACCCTTCCATGTTCCCATTGACCGATGTTTTTACAACTAACATGTTCAGATAAAAATAGCACGTACTTACTTTTAAACGTAGTGTCTTCGCAGCTAGTCTCAATGGCAGATTTAGGGGGCCAGTATCCCCCCTCCCTTTTTACGCCACAGATTGTGAATGAAAATCAAAATTTTGCACCCGAATGGCCGATTACTTTGGCTAATCTTTGACTTTCACACCCCTCTTCGAAAATTCTAGATCCGCTACTGAGTTACATGCGTTTCTCCGAGATCTCTGTTTTCCAACGGTCATACTGATCCCTAGGTAAATTTTATTTCACGCATGAGTTTTATCTCATTCTATTTTTACCTCTTTTCTCACAGAATCTGTCAAAATGCTAGATCTATCAACTACACTTTCTCTCACTGGACGACATGCTGCACTGTTTACTGTCTATGCGCATGCGTCTGAAGACTAAAAGGAGGAGACTCGATATTTTTTGTATAGGCCATCAAAAAGTATTAATTTTTACGTTAAAACGATAATTTTTAACTTTAGATAAGTGTTATTTTCGTAAAGTTCATACTTTCAACAATGCAACAAAAATTGAGAAAGCGCTGGGAAAATTGTCATTTCATGATTTTTGCGCAAAATGAGCTGTAGTGTCTCTTTAAGTGACCGCCGGCAGTTAGACAACAGGTGAATTATGTGATGGACGCCATTCAGCTTAAGTGGCTACCGCCAGATAATAAGTGGCGGTTGCCATACAAGAAGTGGATTCCGCCACTTAAATTAAGTTGCACCGCCAGATAATGAATGGCAGTCACCACTTAAATTAAATGGCGGTCGTCAGCTCATTTCAATGGCGGTCGTTAGCTAAATCTATATCAATTCTCTATAGTACCTACCGATGTTCGTTCACAATACTAAGGATACTTTGTACTACGCGCAATTTTCTAAGGAAAATCATTGCATTTTTATTAATAATTTGCTTGTTCCTCAAAGACTCACCACCTCACGTCTCTTTGACCCTTCCTTAGTATATGAAAGACTAGACATAAAGACCATCAATATGTTACGGCCCCCTAGGGCCCCCACGTGGTACCACTACGGCTTCAATAAGAATGCGTGGATTGATAAGTCTAGAAATGGAGAATCTTTACGATGGAAAGACGAAATGCATTATACCGAGTAGTCTCTATACATGAGATATATGTATGAAAAATTCAGACAACCTAAACAATACTTTCCGGTATCACAAACCTTTTCTTTAGTTGAGCTAAAAAATACTTCCTGGTATCCTAGAGCTCTTTTTAACTTGGCATCGAGTACCCCTTAGTGCTCTCTATCTCAACCAATGGATACAATGTCTTTGTCTCCCCTCAATTAGTAGAAATAGGGACTCGAAATCTGTTCCGACCCCAGGAGCCACCTGGTGGTACCACTACGGCCCCAAAACTGAAAGCGGTAAATGATAGTCCTAGGGGTCCTTTATCTTGTCTTCATGTTCCTTCCGCCTTGTCATCTCTTCTCTAAAAGCAGTAAAAACCACTCTTTCATTACGAGAAACGAAAAATGTCAAAGTTCAGGTGAGCTAAACAATACTTCCGGGTATCCCATAGCTCTTTTTTACATGGCATCGAGTACTCCTTAGTACTCTCTACCTCAACCAATGGATACATTGTCCTTGTCTCCCCTGAATTAGTAGAAATAGGGACTCAAAATCTGTTCCGACTCCCGGGAGCCACCGGGTGGTGCCACTACAGCCCCAAACTGAAAGTGGTAAATGATAGTCCTAGGGGTCCTGTACCTTACCTTGATGTTCCTTCCGCCTTGTCTTCAAAGATTAATTCTCTAAAAGCAGTAATAAAAACCCCTCTTTCATTACGAGAAACGAAAATTGTCAAAGTTCAGGTGAGCTAAACAATATTTCCAGGTATCCCAGAGCTCTTCTTTACATGGCATCGAGTACCCATTAGTATCTCTACCTCAATCAATGGATACATTGTCCTTGTCACTCCTCCTAGAGTACAAATGGGGACTCGAAATCTGTCCCGACCCTCGGGAGCCACCGGGTGGTACCACTACGGCCCAAAACTGAAAGTGGTGAATGATAGTTCTAGGGGTCCTTTATCTTGATGTTCCTTCTGCCTTGTCGTCATAGATTACAGCTCTAAAAGCAGTCATAAAACTCGTGCTATACTTTTTTCAGTAGGTTATGCGCAATGTCAAAATCAGGTGAGCTAATGCACAATTTTTGATAGCAGTCACAGGATGGAGGTATTATTCACCAGATATCACAGAGAAAGTGTTTGTTTCATTATTTAATCCTGCTTCCTTACACCACTTGCTCAAAAGATTTCCTTTGTTGATTTCTTTTGTTACAAAGCAATGGTTATCACTCTTCAGGTGAGCTAATTTACAGAAAAGATTTTTGAATGCAATATGATTTCAAATGGATTGGCACATAAAAATAGGATCAGTCTTGAGATAATAAAGCACCCCACATCATATAGTTTTCCCTATCATATCAATCTATTCATAGGTACTTAATGACTAAGATTGGAATATTCTGGTAGCTAAATTATCAATGTGCACATACTTTCGTGCATGTAAGCTGAGAAATTAATTGTTCAAAAAGATCAGAAAATGAAATGTGTGGTCAATTTTATTTCCTTTCATCCTTTCATTACAAATGACTGATATAAATTCATTTCACCATTGATGTACAATCTCTCATGTGAGCTAATATAATAATAATTATAATAAATTCTTTATTTAGACAGGATAGCACAATTAGTACAAATGACTAGTTTACATTGTGGTCCTGTATAAAACATATTCACAGACAGATAAATGAGAGAATATAAAAATAGATAGCATAATATAAAATATTTACATAAAATATACACACGACATCACTGGGGGGAAAATAAACATATACATATCTATACATATATCACTTATTTGAGTAATAATGCTGCAAATATGCTGATTTAAAAGATGTAATAGAACCACAGCTTCTGACAGACTCGGGCAACTGATTCCATAAAATTGTGGAGGATACCTTAAAAGACCGTTTATAATATTCAGTTCGAACTTTTGGTAAATATAAAATGCCACTATCGCTACTTCTTGTTGTTCTGGAACTAACTTGGCTGACAAAACTAAAAACGTTCATATATTCTGGTGCCATGTTATTAAGAACCTTAAAAGCAAGCACTAGTTTTCTATATACAACATAATCATGAACAGGCATCCATTTAAGAACACTAAAAATATCAGCTGTAGAAGTCTGAGTTACTTTCCCCTTCAATATAATTCTGGCTGCCCTTTTCTGTAATTTAAAAAGTCTGTCAATAAAAACCCTGTTTTTGGCTGAGCACCAAACTGTGCAACAATAATTAAAATGAGGAAATATAACAGTGTTATAAATTTTCAATAATGCTGCATTTGGCATAAAAGTTTGCAGACGACGTAAAATGCCTATTTTCCGTGAAAGTGTCTTGCATAAAGAGTCAATGTGTACAGACCAGGTTAGACATTCATCTATTTGTACACCAAGAAGTTTGGCCGTTTTAACAGTATCTAAAACAATATCTCCTACTTTGATACACATTTTCCTACACTTTGAGAGTTTTTGTGCAGTGCCAATCAGCATACATTGTGTTTTCTTTAAATTCATCGTAAGTTTATTACTTTCCATCCATTTCATAGAGTTTAAAAGATCATCATGTAACCTTTGCTCAATAACATCAATAGATTGATGTGAAACATCCTGAGATGTATCATCTGCATATATAGAGACATTTGAGTGCTTTAGGCATTTAGGATAATCGTTAACAAATAAAATGAAGAACAATGGACCCAATATGGACCCCTGAGGCACTCCTATTGTAACATCTTTTTCATCTGACAAAACACCTTTCCATCTAACACATTGTGATCTTCTGCAAAGATAAGACTGAAACCATTTAAAAGAATTTTGACAAATACCAAATAATAAAAGCTTGTGTAACAATAACTGGTGGTTTACAGTGTCAAAGGCTTTACTAAGATCAGTAAAAAGAACACCTGTTAATTTGCCACTATCTATATTACTTAACCGTTTATCAATAATGTTATGACGTGCTGTTTCGCAAGAATGCTTTGGTCTAAAACCGGATTGATGTTCAGTTAAAAGATTGTTTTTATCCAAATACTCGTAAAATGAGTTAAAAACATGCCTTTCTATAATTTTGCTCACGATTGCTAAAACTGACACAGGTCGATAATTGCTCACCATAAAATTGTCACCAGATTTAAAAAGAGGGGTAACTCTAGCTTTTTTTCCATTCGGATGCAACCACACCACTTTTTATAGACATGTTTAACAGATATGTTAAAATTTCACCAAGCTAACTTGCCCATGAGTGTTGCGATTGACATTTACTAATTCAAAACATTAATCAAATTAAAAATTTCTTTTAGAATAGGTTTCAAATTAAATATTTTTCTTGAGAACTCTCAGGCCTTTGATGATTTTCCTTAGTGGCTGCTAGCTTCTACGTGCTTATTGGCTGCTAGCTTCAGTCTGGTACAGGTATGAAGGGATCTTATGACTATTTTTGTCTAAAGAATTTTGTCATCAAATATTTCATTTTTGAAACTGGACCCTGATCATTACATCGGGAAAACCTGCACTGTCACACTTAAAAATTCATTTGTGATATCAAGTTGCAGTAAAATATTTCTGCAATGAATAACAAGCTCTTTATATTTCAACCATGCTTTTTATCTCAACCCATTATTCACGCTTGCAATCTCAAATTCCGAAAACTGTTTACTGGTCACAGGACGGGGAAATTACAATTGTCACGAGGAGGAAACTTACACTATTTTCTTCTACTTTTCACGTGGTTAATAAACTACATAGATATTTTGTAGAGAAGGAATATCCCATAGATACTGCATTCGGTATGTTATGATTTTTTCGTTTCTAACGTTCAATTTGACTACGATCGTGACTTATAAAATTGTCCTAATCTTAAAGTCCCAGTGATATTTCTTTCTATCATGTTTACAAAAGAATGATACCCGAGTTTACCCCTGTCTTAACAACATGGTTTTTTTTTTTTACATGTTACTTGGAACCCCATGCAATTACCCTTTCCCAAATTTAAGTGGAAACACTTTAGAAAACTAAAAAAAAAAAGTACACATTGTCAATAGTCCCTCAATTCGCGGCCAATAACTGAATTAAGTGACCGCCGGCAGTTAGACAACAGGTGAATTATGTGGTGGACGCCATTCAGCTTAAGTGGCTACCGCCAGATAATAAGTGGCGGTTGCCATACAAGAAGTGGCTTCCGCCACTTAAATTAAGTTGCGCCGCCAGATAATGATTGGCAGTTACCACTTAAATTAAATGGCGGTCGCCAGCTCATTTAAATGGCGGTTGTTAGCTAAATCTATATCAATTCTCCATAGTACCTACCAATGTTCGTTCACGTAAATGATAGTCCTAGGGGTCCTTTACCTTGCCTTGATGTTCCTTCCGCCTTGTCTTCAAAGATTAATGCTGGAAGAGCAGTCATAAAACCCCTTTATTCTCTACGAGAAACGAAAAATGTCTGTTTTATCCAACCTGTTGGAAAACGTACACATCGGACTGATGACCAAAACAAGTCAGAAACTAAACCTGATCCTAATGCTTGCGTATTATGGAAAAACATTTGACTTTATCCGAATATATGGAGATAAACATAGTGTAGAATTGCGTGGTTGATGCTCAGAGAGAAATACTTGTCATTTATCCCGACTCATATAACAGCGATTACAAAACTTGAAACCTCAAATAAAAATCAGAAAGAAAATTTGGTAACAAAATTGAACTTTGGAAAACTCTAAAAGGCAAACTTTTATATTCTGCACGTGCTGTTACTGAACAAGCAATTGAGTCTTCATTTGTGTTAGCTCTTTCAAGTAAATGAAAGGGGAAGATAACGAACAATGATAAATCTCACAACTCCTATAAGCAATACAAAATAGAGAGTTGGGCAAACTCGGACCCCTGGATATACCAGAGGTGGGATCAGGTTCCTAGGAGGAGTAAGGATCCCCTGTCGACCGATCACAAGTCAAAGAATCTGCTATGATAATCAAAAGGCAGATTTCTGACTGCCATAACATTGCCATGCAACAACCTACCATGACCACCTCTCCATTATCTCTGAATACATGTGTAGAGAATATCTCATTGCATTTCTCTCTCAAGTTGCATAAGACAACACATCTTTTTATTTCAAGGACAAAACAGTTTGCCAAATCGTACTCTCAGGACATATGTGCCTCAGCTATGAATGGCAAATGGGTTTTACCGAAGTACCTCACGTTTGAAATGTCTAAGAGATGCGGAGTTAATTGCACAATTAAATATGTTGTTCTCACTGTAGAAATTACTCAATGACGCTTGAAACTGCTATTTACAATGCGATTACCAATTCTGGATTAATACTCTTCAAATTAAATGCGCATAAAGTCGTGCTACTGGGTCAACGTAAACATTAGGCACACGTAATACGGCATTGAATACGAATTATAAAGAACTGCAAACCACAACACTGATCAGAATTCTAAAGTTAAAATAAATAAATTATGTTAACAAGAAAAGATAAACTTGTCAAACTATGTGAGGGAGCACAGGGTACTGAATTTGCTAAATTTGACTGATATAAAGCATCAACTGCAAGAAGAACTGTAAAGGAAAAAACCAAATGAATGCACATCCAACATAACGAAATCTTCTTGCAAATAATGGGATTCATATGCTTTCAAAGTTATTCTCTCAGATTATGAAGATATTTTATCATACAATTAGCGCAGGTTCATATGGCATGGACTTTGTAAGTATACATGTACCCCCCCCCCCCTTTTCCAATATTTTAAAATAAATTATCCATCTATCAAACTGCATTTTTTTGTGACGTTTATAACACTAATGAACACAACTGTTATGTTTCCGAACTTCATCTAAGCTATTTCAAAAATTACAACTGTCGATGGAATTCGGATAGAAAACCGATTTTTGAAATAGATGTGATAGCGTTCAAAAACACGTTAGTTTTATATATTATTGTTAGTTTTTTAGAATGTAATTTGACTAATGGCTATTTTACCATATGACACCACGTTTTTTTAATATATATATATATATATATATATATATATATATATATATATATATATTAAAAAGGGGGGACTATCAACGTTTTGCTTCACATAATTTGCTTCACATAAGCTTCACATACACCTCTGGCAACGCTTGGAATCATGTGACAATATAACCACATGGTATAAACAATCATTCTCGGTTTCCTTTCCCTTTAAAAGTTCAGGCAACAGGTGATACATCAGGCTCTTTTCATAGCCAACTGACACTTTAATAAGTGCATATTTACCATTTAGCTGTTTGTCTCTTATTTTACAAGTTTTATCGTATTTTTACAGCCTTTCTTACTTTTGATTCCATGTTTATATTTAAATCTCCACCATGTGTATATCCTACATTCATACGCATATTACGAAGTAGTTCCAAATTTATGATCAGAAAACGGCGATTTTCAACAATTTACAGTAAGCATTAATTTGATTGCACCAAAAACATATCATAATATGACTAAATATTTAGTCTAAAACATAAATGTTGGATCAAAGAAACTTTTACAAGATTTCTGTAAAAAGCCGTTGACAGAGGTATAGTGCGAGGAGCGCACGGAACTCTGGGTAGAGAATGGTTTTGCTTATGTCCCGGTAATCTCACACTTGCTCGCGAGACTTGTTCATTGACGCGCAAGAGTCATCAAAGCGCGATAACTCTGACGGGCTGGTAATAGAAAGTATTCATATCACTGTATGACAAACGGGATGATTTCAGCTTCTCCATCGTCAACTTCCCACATTTATGTAGCAATATTCCATTATCACCTGCATATGGTGTTTATATATCTCAACTGATTCGATATGCAAGAGCTTGTTCTGGGTATAGTCAGTTTTTAAATCGAGGTAAGCTACTGACAAACAAGTTGATGGTACAGGGATTTCAACAGTCTCGATTGAAGTCAGCATTTCGCAAATTCTATGGTCGTTATAACGATCTAGTTCGTCAATACAACCTCGCATTTGGGTCAAATGCTGTCTGACGTGTTTCATACCGATTGTTAAGCCGTTCTTGGCACACTGATTTTGACTGCGGATAACTCCGTTTACCTGATCAGGATATGGGGCTCATGGCGGGTGTGACCGGTCAACAGGGGATGCTTACTCCTCCTAGGCACCTGATCCCACCTCTGGTGTGTCCAGGGGTCCGTGTTTGCCCAACTATATATTTTGTATTGCTTGTAGGAGTTATGAGATTGATCACTGTTCGTTATCTTCACCTTGCATCTACACCTTGCTTCAATGGTAAACAACTAGATATATAAACAAGGGGTTAAGTTCTTTAAAGCAAAATACATGTTTGCACGTGTCCATAATGTGTTTGTAAAAATTTTAAAGTTTTTCCTGTGTTTAACAATACTTTAATGACAAATTTCGCGTTTTTGCCTCAATACTTGAAAAGATCTCCATGCATTAATGTCAAACAATCTAATTCACAAGGAAAGGATTGCATACTTTTAAAAAATGGTTGTTTTCAAAGGTCTTTGATATTCATATAGGATTGAAAGACGTTTCCCATTTTTCGGTGATTTTTTAAAGAAAACTATAATGTTTTATCCCCAGAAGTCTTAAATATCCCCAAATATTTATGTCAAACATCTTCTCAATAAAAGGTTTACATATGTTCACATAATACTTGTGTGCAAATATATTGCCCCTTCCTATATAACTCTACTTGAATTTTCCCCACTATTTTTTTTAATTGACATGATGGAAATAAATTACATTCCATATGGTAAATTGAATTTATTTTACTTGTGAAAACATCAAGATAGTTTTCATTTTTGAAAAAGAATTGTTTGTAGCAAGTGTTTTAATGGATTGTATTGACTTGGAAGGATCTATTTTAGTTGCATGCATTGTATATCATTTTCTCTTGTTGCAGTGTGAAAAGATTAATGAAGAGGAAAATAAACTCTAAATTACAAACCGTCTCACTGTCAACAAATGCGAATATTAAATAATATTAAATTTTGTTCGTCTATCGCTTTATCAATAACGTTATAAAGGTCCAATATTACGCAATGATTTCAATTCGATTATTATCTCCATTTGATTTCGGACACTTTTCAAATTTCAATGTTCTTTGTGTACCCATGTCAATTAAATCTTCGGGGAGGTTTGTCTGTTCAATTTTAGGACTACAAATGAGATCAGTCGCTTTTTTAAAGACATTTAAACCGTTACATACCAGTGTGTAACAAATGGTTTGGCAATGAAGGTAAGGTTACTTTAGTATGGGTTACTCTGTCAGTATATAAAATCATAGTAAAATTTATTTATGCACTATAGCAGGATAATCTCAAATCTAGGGATGAAAATCAATTTAGCACCTTATCATTAGATCCAAGGGAACTGAGAAGACATCGAACAGTGATCAATTTCATAAATCCTATAAAGAATGCAAAATTAAGAGAAGAGCAAATATAAACTCCTGGACACACCAGAGGTTGGATCAGGTGCTTAAGAGTAATAAGCATCCTCTTTCGACAAGTCACACCCATCATGAGCTATATGAAAGGTAAAGATAAAGAACAGTTATCAATCTCATAACTCCCCCAACGAAGACAAAATAATGAGTTCGGCAAACACGGACCCCTGGATACACCGGAGGAGGGACCAGGTGTCCAGAAGGAGCATGACCCGCCTATCGACCGGTATACATGTATCTTGATCGGGTAAACGGAGCAATCCATAGTTAATATCAGTCTGTAGCGAATGGCCTCTATTGGTATGAAACACGTTATGCAGTATTTTACCCTATGATAGCATGTACCTACAAATTAGATCATTATAACGACCACATAATTTGTTAATAGATAAAGGGATTCTATTGATTTGGAAGGACCTATTTTAGATACATGCATTGCATATTATTTTCTCCCGTCGCAGTGTTAAAAGATTAATGAAGGGAAAAATAAACTCTAAATTACAAACCGGCTCACTGTCAACAAATGCGAATATTAAATAATATTCGTCTATCGGTTTATCAATAATGTAAATGTGCAATAGTACGTAATGATTTCATTTCGATTATTATCTCCATTTGATTTCGGGCACTTTTCAAATTTCAATGTTCTTTGTATACCCATATTTCTATCTTCATGTAAATTAAATCTTCGGGGAGGTTTGTTCAGTTTAAGGACTACAAATGAGATCAATTGCTATTTACCTAAGACGTTTAAATCCGTAAATCATAAAGTTAGAAGAAAACATCTCTTGCTGTGGCCTTCAATTCGACATTTAGATATATCGACGACATGACATATTATCTATTAACAATAATAATTTTCATTCATATGTCGATTCAAGATATCCCAGTGAACTCGAAATAAAAGACACCACAGAGTCGTCCACTTCTGCTTCATAATTAGATATCTTATTCAAATTAGATATTAACTACAGTTGACGAGCTCTGTGGGGCATTTCTTTCTCCATCTGACAGACTAGAAGTATTGTAGTGTAATCTCTTCTGGTGCCTGATAAGAAGCGAATGTTTGGCAAATGCTTTGTTGCACTGGTTACATTCAAAGCGTCGTTTATTCATGTCATCAGTGGCACATGCTAAGAGATGTTCTCGCCATTCCTCTTGTGAAGGGAGACGACGAAGGCAAATGGAACATAGAAGGCCAGACTTTCTAGGGGTTATTTTCGTCAAAGGCATAATCTGAAATGGAAACAAAGAACATTGCTTACTAAGCACAATATACTCATTATACAGTATAATCAAACTGATAATCAGAGTGCCATTTAGGCCTTTTAGATTGCCTGCGACTTGTGTATAAAAGCTCCATCTCACTAAGATTTGTGTTAGTTGATAAATCTAAACCATCAGCCGGTTCAATATCTAATTCTTTTGAACCAGCACCGATTCCATTTGCCTCACTGTTTAAAACTTCTGGATCTTCAATTACTGCTTCTTCTAATTGACCGGGTTCACTGTCCTGTGTATCTGTTTCTAAACTAAGTTTCTGAGACCCATAGTGTCTTAACCTGTCCATGTTTTCTTTTCATCAACTTTCTGTACCTTATACGTTAGATTTGTATGTTTTTCACCAATAACCTAAGGGCCATACCAAAAGTTCCTTAGTTTCGGAGATTTTCCAATACTTCTCTGTGGAATAAATACCAACACCTTATCACCGATTTCAAATTGCTTTTCAGTCGCATTTCTATCATGGTATCTTTTCTGTCGTAACATTGACTGATTGGTGAATAGTCGTGTATTTCGATGAGCCTCTTCCATGGTATCTCGTAACTTCCATGCATATTCATGTACATTAGTCCTTTCACGATCTACAGGAAGCTCATACATAAGATCTAAAGGGGTTGACACTTCCCTTCCCACCATAAGCATGTTAGGGGTGTATCCTGTGCTCTCATGTACCGCACACCGATAGGCCATCAACACATATGGTAAATGTTCGTCCCAGTCGTGTTGATGATCTGAAACATATGCAGTTAACATAGTGGCCAAAGTCTTGTTAAAGCGTTCGACCATTCCATCCGATTTCGGGTGGAAGGCCGTAGTTCTAGTTTTGTGAATACCAAGAAGGTTGCACAGTTCTTTACATAAACGGCTTTCATATTGTCTACCTTGATCACTATGTACTACTTCTGGCACACCAAACCTGGTAATGCATTGTTCAACAATCATTTTCGCCACGGTTAGAGCTTCCATATTTTTAAGCGGATAGGCCTCTGTCCACTTCGTAAAGTAGTCTGAAACTACAAGAATGTATTTATGGCCATCATGGGTTTCCGGTAAGGGTCCCATTATGTCCGTCGCCACTCTTTCCATAGGACGCCCTGTTTGATCAAGCTGCATAAATGATTTTCCTGCAGCACGGTTCTTTCTTTTTCTGCACTGTGAGCAACCTAATACATAGCTTCTTACATCATGCTGTAGTCCAGTCCAGTAGAAGCGTTCTCTGACTCTTTCCAGAGTCTTGCTCACTCCAAGATGTCCAGATGTGCAGGCATCATGACACTGTTGTAAAATATTTCTCCGTTCTGAAAAGGGGACAATAACCTGGTGATATGTCTTTTTATCACCTATCCACTTTCTGCACAAAAGACCACCTTTAATTTCTAAATGGTTCCACTGGGAGCAAAGGGTTTTGACTACCTTGCTTTCATGCTTGATCTTGGAAGATTCTGGACGCTCTTCATTCTCTACCCAGCTTTTTATCTTTGATAAATCCTCATCCTCGTCTTGAAGACCTTGTAAGAGAACCGGCGTTGTTGATACAACATCCACTTTGTGGTCTATCCCTAAAATCTGGGGTTCAATATTGGTCGATGACGAGTTTTCCTCCGAGTATTCGGAAAATCCACATTGGTGACATGGATGTCTACTTAGACTATCAGCATTATTATG
The DNA here is from genome assembly GCF_947568905.1 of Ostrea edulis. Classification (NCBI taxonomy): domain Eukaryota; kingdom Metazoa; phylum Mollusca; class Bivalvia; order Ostreida; family Ostreidae; genus Ostrea; species Ostrea edulis. The sequence goes on along the minus strand of NC_079172.1, from coordinate 22,315,764 downwards.
CTTTGTACCAGGTCTGTGTCTTATATCTAAGTCATACGTACCGAGAAACTCTATCCATCTTGCTACCTGGCCCTGTGGGTCTTTAAAATTGAACAACCATTTCAGAGCACTATGGTCTGTTCTAACAACAACTTTATGCCCATAGAGGTAATGCCGGTAATGTTTGCAAGCAAACACCACTGCCAAGAGTTCTTTTCTAGTAATACAATAACGTCTTTCTGACTTAGACAACGTCCTGCTAGCGTATGCTATAACTTTTTCTCGTCCTTCTACTTCTTGCGACAAGACTGCGCCAAGCCCACTCTGACTGGCATCGGTATCTACGATAAACGGTAAATCGAAGTCAGGGTGAGAGAGTATTGGTGCATTGACCAAATGAAATCTGAGTTTTTCGAATGCAATTTGGCACTCATCAGTCCATGCAAGGTGAAGATAACGAACAGTGATCAATCTCATAACTCCTACAAGCAATACAAAATAGATAGTTGGGCAAACACGGACCCCTGGACACACCAGAGGTGGGATCAGGTGCCTAGGAGGAGTAAGCATCCCCTGTTGACCGGTCACACCCGCCGTGAGCCCCATATCCTGATCAGGTAAACGGAGTTATCCGCAGTCAAAATCAGTGTGCCAAGAACGGCTTAACAATCGGTATGAAACACGTCAGACAGCATTTGACCCAAATGCGAGGTTGTATTGACGAACTAGATCGTTATAACGACCATAGAATTTGCGAAATGCTGACTTCAATCGAGACTGTTGAAATCCCTGTACCATCAACTTGTTTGTCAGTAGCTTACCTCGATTTAAAAACTGACTATACCCAGAACAACCTCTTGCATATCGAATCAGTTGAGATATATAAACACCATATGCAGGTGATAATGGAATATTGCTATATAAATGTGGGAAGTTGACGATGGAGAAGCTGAAATCATCCCGTTTGTCATACAGTTGAGTTGTTAGTTTGTCGTTAATGTCTACTTTCAATAAAATATCTAAGTATGAAGCAGAAGTGGACGACTCTGTGGTGTCCTTTATTTCGAGCTCACAGGGATATATCAAATCGACATATGAATGAAAGCTATCATTGTTAATAGACAAAACGTCATCGATATATCTAAAAGTCGAATTGAAGGTCACAGCGAGGAATTTTTTCTTCTCACGTAGAAGTTTTTGAATAAATTCTGCTTCATATGAATATAAAAACAGGTCAGCTAACAAAGGAGCAAAATTCGTGCCCATGGCAATTCCAACAGACTGTTGAAAGACCTGATCACCAAAGACCACGAAGATATTGTCAATGAGGAACTCTAGCAGATTTTTCATTTCAACTTCAGAGTACTTGTGCGTGGAATCAGAGTGGTGTTTAACAAAGTAAGTTTTTGAATGACTGATCACTAGATATGAATATTTCCGTTTTCCGTTTTTGTTGAAGAAGCAACTGTCTATGATGTCAAAAAGTCTAGTCTTTAATTTATCGTGAGGAATGGTCGTGTATAGTGTTGAAAAGTCATACGTTTTAATGCTATTGATTTGGGGAAAATTCTGTGATTTCAAGTTTTACTAAAAGTTCTTTAGTCTAAATTCGTTCCCTTTCTCGGTGAGTTTGAACAACGGTTTGGCTATAGTAGAAAAATCACCAATAAATCTACGGTAATAGCTACATAACCCTACAAATGACCGTACCTCGGTGATATTTAAGGGAATGGGCCAGTTTGCAATGGCTGAGATCTTTTTAGGGTCAGTCTGAATGCCTTCTCCAGATACTCTATACCCCAGGAACAACACCTCCTTCTTAAATAGAGAACACTTCTTTGCTTTCAATTTAAGACCTGCCTCCTCAAGTTTCTTAAATACCTGTTCTAAATTGTGTAGTGTCAGTGGCGTAGCTTCCATTGAGGCAACCAAGGCAGCTGCCTCGGTAAAAAAAAAAAAACACACATCGGTAATATTCGAACCCAAGCTACGCCTATGAGTGTATCCTCCAAAGTTCTCCCAAACACAATAATTTCATCAATATACACTAAGCATATCTTGTAGTTTAAGCCAGCTAGCACTGTCTCCATAAGTCTTTCAAATGTCGCCGGACTATAGTCCAAAAGACATCACTGTGAACTGGTACAATCCGTTTCTTGTTACAAAGGCAGTCTTTTGCTTATCACTTTCCTCCATCTCGACCTGCCAGTAGCCGGAATGCAAATCTAAGGTACAAAACAACGTTGCCCCTTGCAAACGGTCCAATGAATCGTCGATTCTGGGTAAGGAGTACGCATCCTTAACGGTTTTACTATTCAAGGACCGGTAGTCCACACAAAACCTTTTTGTACCATCCTTTTTTTCTACAAGAACCACACCAGCAGCCCATGGACCAGAGGAGGGCTCCACAATTCCTTTCTCAATCATATTCTCTACCTCTTGGTCCACAAAATCGGCAGCATGATGTGGTAACATACGTGGAGGTTGTTTAGTAGGATATGCATTTTCTGTGTTTATTCTATGTTTGATGACAGAAGTTCTCCCAAAGTCATCCTTTGATTTAGAAAATAAATGCTGAAAACGAAGGAGAATTTTCTTTGTTTTCCTTGCCTCATCAGAATTCAAATCCTTGATGGCCTCCGCATAGAGCTCTTTGAGGTGTTCTGGAATATGCCCGACTTCGCAGTCAGTGGTGTCTAACTTATCTTTACTGCCAACAACACGTGTAATAGCCGACGTGGTACCTACCACTGTGTTTTTGTAAACAATTTGCGGATTGCTAGTTAAATTCATTAACCTTACCATGACGTTTTCTCTAGGTTCAATCAACGATCTCGCAACCAGAGCTTTACCGGTTTTCTGAAACTTTTCACATGCCTCAATTACTAATGGTCCTTGGCAATCAATATTGGCAGGAGCAAGTAACTGTCCAGGACATATCATTTCACTCCTTGGTGGAATTGATATTGTCTCCTTCAGGCTAACTCTGAAACAACCTAAGTGACCCTCAAGTTGAAGCTCATGTTCAGTTCCTCCAACATACATTTTTCCTGAAGATACATCCACCAAACATTTCTTATGTTTCAGGAAATCTAAACCCAAGATACCGTCTGTACTGATGTCTGCTACAACTGCCTCAAACGTAAACTCATGATTTCCCAACATAAAGTGGAACGTGCACTTACCCTGCACTTGCAATGGCGTTCCATCAGCTAGTACGACTATCTGAGTCACGGGTATCAGATCAACACTTTTAGTCCTAAGTATGTTCTCAAAAAGTTTACCTGACATAACCGTCAGAGTAGCATCCGTATCCACCAACAAAGAACCAAGATACTTTATTTACAGTGGCCTTTAAAAATAACCTGACTGAATATCAACTCGTGTCTGAGTAACTGAACCCATACTCTACTTCGTATTCTTTGGTTTACACTCTGTCGTCTCTTTTTGTTCTACTGCTTCCTTTGGACATGGTGTAAGTGCATTGCTCTTTGTAGAACCGCCCTCTATTTTCCTTTTAACATAACAGTCTTTAGCTCTGTGGTCTCGCTTACCACAGTTATGACACTTATACGGGAACTTTGTTTGGTTGTAACTTTGTACTGAACTCGATTCCTCTGCTTTCAGTTGTCTACTGGGCTCTCTTTGTTCTGACAAAGTAGCTATTTTGTTCTCAAGGTCTCGTAGTGACGACCGTAGCTCATCCCGTAATTGTTTTAAATCTTCCCGTACCTTTACATCTGCTTATGATGGCCTATCCAATTCACCATGTGTTGTTCTTGCAAAACCAACATCATGTTTTCTCTGCCGTTCAGCTCTACAAAAGGCTTCAATCTCCACGGCAAGTCGAACTGCATCGTTTAATGATTTAGGACGGGACTGTTGGATTCTTAGGCGCATATCAAAGTCGGTTAAGGCGTCAACAAACTCGTCCTTAGCAATCATCTCTGTGACCTCACGTGGTGCTGTCGGATACGATAAATGTGTAAGTCGTCGTATATTTTCCCCTAGTTCAGGCAACGTCTCCTTCGGCTTCTGGTGCTTTTCCTTTAACATGGCTCTGTAAAGTTCCGTCTGATTTGTCGACGCAAACCTTGCCTCTAAAGCTTCACACAGATCTCTATATGCACAAACCTGATCTGTTTTCATGTTCCCAAACACCGTTTGTGCTTGGTCTCTTAAGGATGCAGCCAGGTACAAGCCCTTTTGTCTATCATTCCACATATTGATGCTACTACATGCCTCAAAATGAGCCTTGTAATCAATCCAGGACCCAGTACCATCAAATGTTGCAGGCTTCATGACAGTTTTACCTAACGTATCACTGGGAACAGAAATACCACTGCCTTCATTCACTGGTAACGCTGCGCCGACTGGCGTACTCGGTACAGCAGGCCTCCGATCCCTGTCTCTTGTAAGACTCCAGGTAACACTTGTGGGTGTTGACATTGAGCTTACACTTACACTTGTACTTGCGGAGTTGAGATTCGAGGTGTATAGGTATATTCTGATTCACCCTTTGACACCCCAGAGTACGTTGGATTTGGTGTAGTATACGCATTACTTCTTCCCCAAATACCGTTGTTTCCAGGAACATGGAAATCATAACCTTGGTTCTGAGTTTCCCCACATCCACATGTAAACTCTTTCATTTTACTTGCGCTCGTGGTGGTAAAGTTTATATCAGCTTTACCCATCAACTCCTCTATGCTGTCCTCACAAGTCTTTTGCCCCAAGTCTACACCAGAATCAGATACAAGCGAGGGTTTAACATTTACCATGCTTGTCGTAGACCTTAACTTCTCTAAGTTTTCCCTTAATTGTCGTCGTCGAACGTCAATTTCATCAAGATCGGCCCAGAGTTCTGATTCATGGTCACCCATCGTTATTTCTTTATATACTTTATACATATACCAAGTGACCAAACAAAAATATCTAAGACTCTAATATGCTAACTCTTACTGTCGTGAACGTATGTAACACAGTGCACACAGCACTCGGTACCCTGTATTTGAACCTGGTCCCCCAGAACCCAGTGAAAGATACAATCTACTCAGTTAAATTAACTTTATGTTGTAAATCTAACAATCAAATATTCCCTATCCCTTGAACCAGCTGCCACCAAAATGTAACGTGTTTTCTAAGGGTTCATTTCAAAGGATAAAGATATCTCGTGAACTCTAAATATATATACATGTATGGAATTTTCCTCGGGCTCTACTTGGGCCAAAAATCAAATACATAGAATCACTATCATTTACAATGATTATTCTGATTTACTGGGATACTTGTTCCGGGTTCTGTTTTTCTTAAAAATACACTGGGACACAAGCCGAGGTTCTATTCACACGGTTCTGTAGAGATGGCTGGGCACTTTGCACCTGGTTCTGAAACTAAGTTCCTATTGCTTGTGAGTATTCGGTGCCTCACCCTTATTCAGGATTACTACACCTTGTATATCACCACAATTCCTTAGTTTGTCTTTCACCAGTGGCTTATATTTCTACCCTAACCTTTCAAATTCTTTTCACTATTAATTCTTTAATAGTTTACCTTCTAATTCTGGCTTACTTCCACCAACAGCGGGCTGCTTACGAAATGATGAATGCTGCCTCTGCAGCCTCTTACATAGCAAAGGGTTATACCCATTCAAATAGGGGTAAATAAGATCTCGGACTATTCCATTAGTCTGAGTCACTTCAGTGTTTGGAAGGTATAGGTCCATTGTATAGTTCATTACTCATTACAATATATATATATAAGCGCTTCCAACAACACCTGATACCTAAAAGTGTCGTCTTTATGCATAGTTAAAATAGAATCTCTCTGGGTTAGCTTTACTATTTGCCAACGTAATATGGTTAACTCGTTCCACTTGAGATTAATTATTAAGTCTATTTTTATCACTTCGTACATTTTGGATCAGTTCTTTGGACGAATAAGGCATGTACTAATTCGCTCCGCTTTTAACATTGATTGGCAAGCCTAAAAACCAAACAAACATGTAGTCTGCGTTGTAAATACAGTTGTAGATTAGTGTAGTTGTAGTGCTAGATGTATTTACATGTAGTTTTTGTTATTATTCTCTGTTGATATTGGCCACATTATGTAATTCTTTTCGTTTGTCCTGAAGAAGGGACGGGTCGTCCCGAAAATTTGACAATATGGTTGATCGTGTCGTTGGTCATTTTAGTTTATATATATATATATATATATATATATATATATATATATATATATATATATATAACTTCACTCAATCAACACACATAGGCACATAAGTAAATACACATGTATAAGAGTATGGACATAACCATTAAAAGTGCTGGGGTTTCTCATTGGTCTTTGGTTATTGGGTCGGGTCTCCTAACAGTATGTTGGAATTTCCATGGGCACGGTTTGTGCTCCTTTATTAGCTGACCCGTTTTTATATTTTTATGAGGCAGGTGTCATTTAAAAGCATGAGAAGAACAAATGTCTTACTGTGGCCTTTATCTCGGCATTTAGATAAATCGACACACAGTGATATCTATTTTAAAACACAATTTTTTTCATTCATCTTTCAATTCGATATATCTCAGTGAAAATCAAATAAAAGACACTACATAGTCTGCCATATCTGCTTAATATTTTGATATTTTATTGAACTCAAATGTTAACAGCAAACTAAAAACTTAATGACAGCTTCTTCGTTGTCAATTTCTTACATTGTCTTCTACATGTGGTGTTTATGTCTCTCGACTGATTCGATATGTGATAACATGAAGTCAACATAACGCAAATTCCAAAGTCATTATGATTATCTTCTTTGCAAATAAAACATGCCGTAAGGTCAAATGCTGTCTGATATGTTTCATACCAATTGTTGGACCATTCTTTACATACTAAATTTGATTACGGATTACTCATTTTATCTAATCAAGATATAGATATCACACCCGCTGGTCGACAGACTCACGTCTATTTTTTCCTATTCTTCATTTTGTATTATTTATGGAATATCTTAGATCGATCACTGTTTGTTATCTTCGCTTTTTCATCAATATTTATATCTCTGCTGCACCTTACTGTTTTGTAACTAAGGAAAAAAAGCAAACAAACTTTGCAGTGACATACTAAGGGGCGAGATCAAAAGTTCAATGTCTGACCAAAAAAAAAAACTAGATTCACATAGTTTTCATCAAGACCCCCACCCCCTTTGAATCTAGATACATGTATGATGAATGTTGAAACTAATCGATTAACACGTAAAAACATAAGATTATAAAGAACACTGTGTATATTTTTTCCATTGTTTATTTACGAATGAAAGTGTACATTAAAGCTATTAAATGTTCTCTGAAGTGTAATATTATAATGTGGGTTTTAACAGTGGCTTGTCTTTTCCCTTTATTCCACTAAAGTGTAATCGATGTCGGATGGCAGAAACTTATGTAAGATTTTATCCCCCTCCCCCTAACTATTTCAATTTAGATTTTTATACAACATCGATCTTTTGATCGCGCCCCTAAAATGATGCAGTATCTACGAAAATCCAGTTTCCAGAAAATGTAGCAGCATAGTGATGTGGAATATTTTCAACAAACGAGTAAACAATAGATACAAAATACATACAAATTCAAATATATAGGTAATATATACTAGTCTAGATGGTCGAGTTGTCAATCGTGCTGGTTTGTTTACGGAGAATTCAACCCTTGATTGAGTCGGAATTTGGTATCCATGCAGAGTAAATTTCTCTGTGATTTATATTCAACAGTTTGTCACTAAGTACAGTTGGGTTGTTTTTATTTCATTGCAATGTATGCACTTGATTGCGAGAAAAGCGACTCGACGAAGCTCCCCCCAATATGCTCTAAATCACCTTTAAAATTAAAAGGATTATACCCAAATTGTTCTGGGAAAATATCGCCTACACTGCGGTACTTCACCAGAGCACCCATAGATGAAATAAATTGGTTGGAAAGTAGGAAGTATATATTCGCTGTCGTGTCTCACCGTCCGTCCTTTAGTTCATATCTCCTAACCTTTTTATCAGAAATTGATCATAATTGATTACAAATGTTCCTTTAGACAAGGACTTTCAAACCAAGGTCTCTCAAGGTCATATTGAAAAGGTCAGGATCACCCAGAACATATAAAAGTTCCTTATTTCAATGATCATGTATTACATGGCTTTCAGACAAAGATCACTCAAGGTCGTTTTATAAAAGATCAAGGTCACTCAGAACATACACTTTATACATACATATTGTCATAATTTTGGAGTTTCACTAGTTTATCTTGTATGCATGCTCAGCATTTATTGCTCTATACTGTTATCACAATGGGTAACGGGATATGTCTGTCAGCGTCCTACACTAGTGGTCGCCGATGTTCTCATGGGAATATAAGGGTTCATTGTTTATATTCCTGATTAAGGTTAGCCATTATCGGTGCTTTATGATTTTGGCTGGGAACCTTGAAGTTTGAGGGGCATGCCCAAGTTTGAGTCAGTTCTGTATTGGAGTTTAATACAGATGGATGTCAGTTCTGCTCCGTAAACAGATGGACTGATGTGTATATTGAACTTCAACTATTTGAAGTTGTTCAACATAAATGTTGTGTGTAAATATGTGTATATTTGTAAATAAACTGTAAATATAACATCTGCCTTATTCTTGGACAATAGCACGTTACAATTTTGGTGGCAGCGGTGGGATTATTATTACAAGTGATATGGCAGAAAATTTAGATACCCCAACTGTGCTATTAGGAATAAGACGTAATAGGTCAGATACAGGAATAGGGACGATGACATCCACCCCTCATGAGATCCAGCGTATAGAAAGAGAATGTGCAGCGCTTGATAGAGAAATACGCAATACTACAGCGGCACTCAGAAACAATAGTTACAATGATGATCATCAAAGTAACAGGGATTTCATGAAACCTTTAGTACGTCCAGCTGCATACGATGGGTCTGAGCCGTGGGATGATTATAAAGTCCAGTTTGAACTCGTGGCGGAGATAAATGGATGGGACGACATAAGGAAGTCCATGTTCTTAGCGTCCTCGTTAAGGGGTGCTGCACAAGGAGTGTTAGCTGATCTGGAACCAGGAAAACGACGTTCCTATGTTGAATTGTCAACTGCACTCAGTCGCCGTTTTGGATCCGAGAACAGAACTGAACTGTTCCGAGTTCAGCTAAAAAACCTTGTCCGAAAAAGAGACCAATCACTTCCGGAGTTAGCTCAATATATAAAACGATTGAGCAGAAAAGCTTACCCTAATGCTCCGCGAGATCTACTGGAAACATTGTGTCGGGATCATTTCATAGACGCCCTTACTGACTCCGACATGAGACTGAGGATTCAGCAAGCGCATCCAAAAACCATTGATGATGCTACAAAACTGTCCGTGGAACTGGATGCATTTAATATGGCAGAAAAACAGCGAGAAAAACGAGCTACTACAGTGATGCGGAATGTAACTGTCAGTGACTATGCAAATGAAAAATCATTCAGTGCTGATGACATTAAAGCATGTATGGGAGAAATTTCAAAGGAACTTGTTGAAATGCGCAAGGAAATAGCAACAATGAAAAAATCGAAAGATACATGTGCTGCTAATTCAAAACCATCAACAAAAGAAATCCGTTGTTGGAACTGTGGTGGGAATCATTTTAGAAGGAACTGCCCGAAAGCCAAAAAATCATCAAGTTCTGGTAAGGGAAATTCAAACTTTGCCCCGCGATCTTCTCGAATATCGAAGGACGGGTCTGGTATGTATGTGGATGGATGTATACATGATGCCGAATCTGTACGATTTCTTGTAGATACAGGTGCCAATGTCTCTATCATTAATACCAGTGTCTACAGGAAAATGAATCCACTCCCCGAATTACAATCTTCTAAAATGAATATGAAGATGGCTGATGGCAAATGTATTCATGCAAAAGGGATCGCGACAATGAACGTGACTCTCGTAGGCATTTCTGTACAGCACGAATTCTGGATTGTTGACATTGATGAGGACATCGAGGGATTGCTCGGATTTGATTTCTTGAAGGCACATAAATGTGTTCTTGATGTAGGAAATAGTCAGTTTAAATTGAATGGGCATATTGTAAAATGTTCAACATTCTCGTGCAACTACATGCGTTGTTGTAGGGTTGTTCTGGAAGATACCAGTGTTGTTCCAGCTGGAAGTGAGATGTTGCTTCAAGGAAAAGTTTTGGATACCGATTCAGTACCTAAAACCGGCCTTGTTATTCCTACGGAGAAATTCACTGAAAAGTACAAACTGATTGTAGGGAAAGCTGTAGTAGATTTGTCGAAGGAAAAAATTCCTATACGTGTGCTCAATGTGTCAGGCAAATCAATCAAACTTTATCCGAGAACAGTAGTTGGTCACTGCGAAGCTGTAACAATAGACCGAAGTGAGGAAACTTGTTCTTATCCAGATGGCAAAATTCCGGATTACCTTTCGACTTTACTATCTGAATCATGTGTCAATTTGGATGGAAAACAATCGGAAATCCTAAAACAGTTTTTGATCAACAATAGAGATGTGTTTGCATCCGACAAATTAGCACTTGGTCGCACAGGAGTAATCAAACACAAGATTGACACTCAGGGCGCTACACCCATCAAACAACAACCCCGTCGAATGCCATTTGCTAAGAGATCTGAGGTGTCATCACAGATCGAAATGATGTTATCTCAGGACGTGATTGAAAAATCAAACAGTCCTTGGGCTTCACCAATTGTATTGGTGAGGAAGAAGGATGGTTCCCTTCGGTTTTGTGTAGACTATAGAAAGGTGAATTATGTTACTAAGAAGGATTCATTTCCGGTTCCCAGAGTTGACGACAAACTGGACGCTCTAGTTGGTTCTCAGTGGTTTTGCACCCTTGATTTACAAAGCGGCTATTGGCAAGTTGAAGTGGAAGATCAGGATCGTGAGAAAACTGCCTTTGTGACCGAAAATGGACTGTACTAGTTCAAGGTCATGCCCTTTGGACTGTGTAATGCACCCGCCACCTTTGAAAGGTTAATGAGTAAAGTCTTATCGGGATTATCTTGGAAAACCTGTTTGGTTTATCTTGATGACGTGATTGTTTTCGGTCAAGACTTTGAGACAACGTTAAATCGTTTAGAGGAAGTGCTTTTGCGACTACGCACTGCGGGACTGAAATTAAGTCCAAAGAAATGTTTCTTATTTCAAAAGCGAGTGACATACTTGGGGCATATTGTAACCCCGGACGGAATTCAAGTGGATCAATCAAAAATCGATGCCATAAAAGATTTGGCCTGTGCCCGTCAACATTAAGCAGCTTCGTAGTTTTCTTGGATTATGCTCTTATTATCGCAAGTTTATTTTGAACTTTGCAAAAGTTGCTCGTCCATTAAATTCCATGACAGAAAATAAACCATTTTTGTGGACGGATGAGTGCAACACGGCTTTCCAGCAGCTAAAATCTAAACTAATGCACAGTCCGGTACTGGCATACCCGGATCCTCAAGGCTCAGAATTCATCCTAGATACAGACGCTAGCAACAAAGCCATTGGATCTGTGCTTTCTCAAATTCAAGATGGTAAGGAGAAAGTAATAGGCTATTTTAGTCATGCATTAGGGAAATCCGAGACAAACTACTGTGTAACCCGCAAGGAATTACTCGCGATTGTAGAGTCCATAAAACACTTCCACTGCTCCTTGTATGGCAGGAAGTTTCGCCTACGCACAGACCATGGGTCACTTCGGTGGCTTATGAATTTCAAAAATATTGAAGGACAGTTAGCTCGATGGCTGGAAGTTCTTGGCACTTATGACTTTGAAATAGAACATCGAGCTGGAGCAAAACATATTAATGCTGACTCGATGTCGCGCCGACCCTGTCAAGACTGCTCATATTGTGAGCGAACTGAACAAACTTTTCGTCCAGAAGGAAAATGCAATGTTGTCCGTAAACAGACTCAACCTTCCTGGATAAATGGAATATCACAATCTCAAATGGCCAAAGCCCAAAGAGACGATACGACAATAGGTGTTATTTTCTCAAAATTGCAGCAAAGCCATACCAAGCCTAAATGGGAGGAAATCTGTTTGGAAAGTGTGCCAGTGAAAACTTTGTGGTCTCAGTGGCAAAGACTGGAATTCAAGAATGGTGTCCTGCATCGGAGATGGGAAGATGATACAGGGAAGCGAATTTCGTGGCAAGTGATTGTGCCAGAAATATATCGCGCAGATATATTAAAATCGCTTCATGATGCCGTTACAGCTGGTCATCTTGGAGTCAACAAAACTTTGTCTCGGATACGAGAACGATTTTATTGGCCAGATGTTGGATCTAGTGTAAAGGACTGGTGTCGTAAATGTGAACAGTGTTCGGCAAGGAAAAGTCCGTCTAAATCCTACAAGGCCCCTATGAAGATCTACAATGTGGGAGCTCCAATGGAGAGGGTAGCCCTGGATATCATGGGTCCCTTACCTGTAACAGAACGCGGAAACAAATACATTCTTGTTGTGGGAGATTATTTTACTAAATGGACTGAGGCATACGCGATCCCAGATCAAGAGGCTGAGACTGTAGCCAGGAAGCTCGTTGATGAGTTCATTTGTCGTTTTTGGGTCCCTTTACTTATTCATTCCGACCAGGGAAGAAATTTTGAATCTGGACTATTCATCTCGATGTCAAAACTACTAGGAATGGAGAAGACTCGAACTACAGCTTTACACCCCCAATCTGATGGAATGATTGAGCGTTTCAATAAAACGGTTGGAAATATGCTTGCAACATTAGTGTCTAAAGATCAAAGAGACTGGGACGAAATTCTCCCGATGACAATGATGGCATATAGAAGTGCTGACCAGGAATCAACGTCATATTCCCCGAATTTGATGATGTTAGGTCGGGAAGTACGTTTACCTGTGGATTTAATGTACGGAAGTATTCCTAAAGAAGAAACAAACAGTGTGCCTGAATATGTGTCAGACTTGAAGGACAAAATGTGCAAAGTACATGAATCGGCTAGACAACATATTAAAAGTGCAAGTGATAAACAGAAGTCCGGATACGATTATTCTGTGAAATTTAACCCATATAAAAGTAGTGACCTCGTGTGGCTTTTTGATCCTAAACGCAAAATCGGCGTGAGCCCAAAATTACAATCTAATTGGGACGGACCTTATCGCGTAGTTACGTCAATTAGTGATCTTGTGTACCGAATCCAAAAGACACCAAATTCCAGACCGCGTGTTGTGCATTACACCCGATTAAAACCATTTTATGGCGAAAGTGACGCGTGGCAGCCGTCAAGTGATCAGCAGTCTGGTGATGATGACGAGGTACGTTCTATTGACAATGCGAGTTATAATGACGATTGCGAAGCAGGGATTGATGCAGAATACGGTCGCGGTAAACGAATCCGCCGTCCTGTGGAACGATTGGATTTATAAAGTGACAGTGTAATTAACTGAGAATGTACATTGAGAAAACTGTCAATTTTAATTTGTAAATAATATGTGTGGGCACATGTCTTTAAAGGAGGGAGCAATGTCATAATTTTGGAGTTTCACTAGTTTATCTTGTATGCATGCTCAGCATTTGTTGCTCTATACTGTTATCACAATGGGTAACGGGATATGTCTGTCATCGTCCTACACTAGTGGTCGCCGATGTTCTCATGGGAATATAAGGGTTCATTGTTTATATTCCTGATTAAGGTTAGCCATTATCGGTGCTTTATGATTTTGGCTGGGAACCTTGAAGTTTGAGGGGCATGCCCAAGTTTGAGTCAGTTCTGTATTGGAGTTAATACAGATGGATGTCAGTTCTGCTCCGTAAGCAGATGGACTGATGTGTATATTGAACTTCAACTATTTGAAGTTGTTCAACATAAATGTTGTGTGTAAATATGTGTATATTTGTAAATAAACTGTAAATATAACATCTGCCTTATTCTTGGACAATAGCACGTTACAATATATAAACAATTTCATTTCGATAATATTTCAACAGTTGTTGATCACTTTGCGAGTCGTTCCTCGTATGAAGCAAATAGATTCAGTTTTACTGATAATATCGCTTTGTTTGAAAGAAAAACAACAATGATGCTGTACTATTGACCTCACATTGCACTGTTGACATCAAACACGTAACATTTTTCGCGTGTAATGAATTCAAATGTTGTAAAATGATACGGGATACGGGATACCGCGCGTTTCTACTCAATGGTCACCAATATACTAGTATGTGAGGATGCCATTTTGGTAAATGATGTTTAATTTTCTAGATGTGTTCCTGTGGCACTCTGCATATTGTTTGAAGACCCATAACTTAAACAATGTACTCCTCGGGATCCGGAAAAGTTAAAGAACTAAAACAGGTAATATACTGCAATTTTCCGTTGTTCCTTATCAAGTTATGTCCGTTTTATCTTTCAGTCAATTTACCAAATTCCTTTTCCACAATTTGATGATGTCAAACTGTTCTGTTACTTTCTTAGCGTTTTGAGTCAAACAACGCCAGTGTAACATTAAGACGAGCTGCCTACAAAAGAGAATATGATACTCAACCGCTACACAAGGCAAGTATTCAAACAAACCTGTTTAGAACTCCCTCTCTCTCTTTCCACACACACACACACACACACACATATATATATATATATATATATATATATATATATATATATATATATATACAAAATGTCCATGGTATAGGTAATAAGTAGAAAAAAATATATCCAACGATGACTAAGTACACATGATCCACATTTAATTAATTACACTTAGCGCTTTCGCCGTTTAGTTCGGCTCTTCAGAGTGTAACAAGTTTTACAAAAAGAGTACAATGTACTTGTTTACACTTAGCGCTTTCGCCGTTTAGTTCGGCTCTTCAGAGTGTAACAGGTTTTACAAAAAGAGAACAATGTACTCTTTTTGTAAAACTTGTTACACTCTGAAGAGCCGAACTAAACGGCGAAAGCGCTAAGTGTAAACAAGTACATTGTACTCTTTTTGTAAAACTTGTTACACTCTGAAGAGCCGAACTAAACGGCGAAAGCGCTAAGTGTAATTAATTAAATGTGGATCATGTGTACTTAGCCATCGTTTTATATATATATATATATATGTGTGTGTGTGTGTGTGTGTGTGTGTGTGTGTGTGTGTGTGTGTACTTAGTCATCGTTATATATATATATATATATATATGTGTGTGTGTGTGTGTGTGTGTGTGTGTGTGTGTGTGTGTGTGTGTGTGTGTGTGTGTATAATCCAAAATATAAGTAAATATCTACACAAGTAATAGTATAATAAAGAATAATTAGAACGCCGAAAATAACTCAACCGGTTTCATTTTCAAGAGTTATGACATTATTGCTTAGTTACACATTATAGATTTAACTATGACGTCAAACTTGACGGATTGTATTGACGCTTTAACGCTTTAACGAAGATCATTATGATGTCATGATACAACATTATGAAATAATACGTGAGAAAAGAAAAAAAAATAGAAATAAAAACACAGCCGACTGATGGTATGTGCAAGATAAAAAATATACAATATGTACAATAATAATGACAAGTTTGTTTACATAGCAGTTGACTTCTGACCTATATGTTAACAATCAAATAAAAGAGATTTATAATGCGTAAAAATGTTTATAAATCATATAAAGTTTTGCATTTGATGGAGCGTTTAATGCAGGTTTGTATCCTCGAATAAACAACGTTTCTTTAGTTTCACGCTCCGTTTCCGTAGTATCTCTCAGGAATTTGTAAAGGGGGAAAATGGTAAAGTTCGGACTGAAATTTTTGGCACAGTTTCGAGTGTGTTTACTGACTTGAGTACATTGGTATTTTGGTTCCCTTATTTGTTGACGGTGTACAGTCATCCTGTGTTGTAGGGTGTCGCCTGTCTGGCCGATGTAATTTTCTCCACAACCGCATAAAATCTCTTTGAATACTTTGTTCCTCCCAATTAGATGACCGTACTTATACAGTGTCAAAGTGTACGGACCCTCGATGCGGTACATGTGACTACATTACAGAAGGGACCAGTTATAATTTTAACGGACGAGAATTTAAAGTTAATGCTAACATGTCATGTGATACAAAGGATGTCATATACGACATCACATGTCCTGGATGCAAGGAATATTACATTGGTGAATTGGTGAAACTGGCAACACTCTCCGTGCCCGTGTACGTGTACATAAGCAGCACATCAGTACACCTGAATACAGACAAATCCAGTTAAGTGGCACACCTGGAAACGTGTGGTAAAAAACGATTTAACATATTCCCATTTTATAAACTCAGATGTATCAGTGCTATTCAGAGACGGGAAAAAGAAAAACATTTCATTGCCTATGATTTTCCAGTACTTTTTGCAGATCATTGTTGTACATTATCCATGACGTCACAATATAGACATTTAACGTTCCGCTTACTTTGACGTCATAATCACTGTTACTATGATACTATAGGATTAAACATTCTTCTTCAAAAAGAATGTTTGATTCTTATAATTCCAATTCATTTACTTCATTAACAACTGCAAAAATTTGAATAGTTTCCCTGCACTATGTTATTTGTTTTCAGGCGTGTATGAATACATCGCGTTTTCGGATTTATTGATGTACAAAATCCCGTTCAGCTTTATTTTTGTCCAATTAAAACACTTGTAATAAATAACATTGGAATTATTGCTATGTATACATTTTTGTAAAGCTGAAAGTGCTAAAGCTTTACGGAGGATTTCTGTGTTTTCTTTTCATATTTATATATATATATATATATATATATATATATATATATATATATATATATATAATTCAATAAAAAAGCAGGAAAATATACAGTTCCAAAATATATTTTGGAACTGTATATTTTCCTGCTTTTTATATTGAATTATTTTGACTGTGTGATATCAACTCTTTCTATTTGGATTATATATATTATATAACACGTCACATTCAATTATTCTATTACATCTAATTGTTCGTCATTTTATTCTCTTAGTATAAGTATGATGATTAATGTCACTTTATGATATAAGATAAATAACAGTTCCCATGTTTTCATGTTTGACGATATTCTCTAATAGTATCGCTTGACATCTAAAAACGTATAAACACCACCAGTAAATGTAATCATTGTCATTCAATACAAGTTGTAAAAATGTCAAAGACAAAAAAACTGGAAAGGTGAATATTTATTTATTTGTGTCTATGTCTTTTAGAAGTCACAGAGGGTTCAACGACGTTGGACATTGAATATGAAGAAACCTTCAAACCAGAATCCCGACGTCGACGATCGATCGAAAAGCATGGCAAGTACCGAGTGACTAGACTTGATGTTGTAAATGGATATGTGATATATTGAGTTTGAAAAGTTAAATGAAATACAGTTGTCCCCCATGCGGCTGTAATCAGTCTTTTCTAACGTCTAATCGTGCCTTATACGCACTTGTAGAGTCTTGAACATGCTTGATTTTATTTGAACAAATATGGACAATTTGAACCAGTTGGGCAACAACTGATGCAAAAATATCAAAATCACAATGGCAGCACGCTGTCCTACTACAGAATAAATAAATCATTTCTTCGCATCGAAATCACACCAACAGATTTTCCAGAAGCTTCAATGATTATCAAAACATACAACGTGGTACTGATCTGGAAAAGGTTTTTAAAAAATTCCACCGGGATGTATATGTCATTGGTAGTAACAATGAATGTCAAAAGATCCATAGAAAATACTACCACCAATATCCGACACGGCCATGGACAAAAACGCAAGGAAACATGTCAAGTTTTTAATATTCCCACTATTTGAGACTTCACTCCTTTCATAGGGAATTAATTTCTGCGCTGCTCCACAAGAAGTCAATTACATACAAATTAGAGGGGACGCTAGAGCATTTTCCCGCCTACTGCGGCATATGGAATATTTCTACGTAAGAAATTGAAAGATGACAGTCCCTCTTAAACCCAAAACATCATCGACTATCTAGAGAAGCATCCTTTCTATAGACCAAACACACCTAGGAACCCCTTCCTCGTAAAAACAGGTCTTTGGAGTATTCCATTGATGCAGTTGAAGATTGATTGATTGTTTGTGTGCTTGCAAGTCTCGACGAGAATTCCACACTAATATTGAGACTTTACCAACTGTAGGTGAAGTTCCACAAATTTAGACCTATGTTTGGCGCTCAGGGCCGTAACAGTGCGGATTATTTAACATTGTAACGCCTGCCGCGACACGGGATCTCTATTTTAAAGTTCATTTCCGAAAGACTCGTGATTCTCACTTTTAAATGCCGAGCGTTTGGCTAAGAAACAATCACTACTCATGTTAAAGCGGACATGAATTAATAAATACGTACACCTTTCTCATCTTATCCGCCGTGTTTCTCTCAGGTAGCCTAATTTACTCTACCCGTATATACCCCAAATGTGATTGTCACACCTGAGTGATTTTTCTAGATGGACTCACAGGGGCTTCTTATCCATTACGTTCTCAATCTATATATAAATATCTAACAAGGGATGACACGAAAATAGGACACCGGTTGTAAACAAAGCTAAAACTCACCTTAGTTCCAAGAAACAAATCGAATCCCCCTATCCAAAAAGGCGTTAAACATCTCCTAAAACAAGTCCAACGGAGTCCAACTCTTTCATATTTGATTTAATGAGTTTTATAGACGAAAATAATCCATGCTGTCTGCATTGTCGTCAATCGCGCACAGGAAAAGATAACTCTCGCAATGAAATCTTACTTCCGACTTTCGGAAACTCTCGGGAGTGTTGTACATTTAAGCGATAAATGCAAAGTATTCCCGCTAAACTTCAAAGCAATGAAAAAACCAAGCAAATGCAGTTTTGCTCGCAGAAGAGGGGCACAATGTACTTCCAACAGGCTTTCCCGGGACAGGAAAGAGTCATACAATCGGTATTATTGTCGACAACATTTCGAAGACCAAAAGGGTGACATTAACAAGTACTACAGGTCTTTCTGCATCTTTGCTGCGGTCAGATTCAGAGGCCAAGCAAACATCAACAAGGTCAGTAATGCTTTATCATAAAGTTTATATAATGAAACGTGTTAATTGTGGGAGTATGAAATGGGATACAAATTAAGAAAGACATAGAAACTATTTCTACACAGTTTTGAAAATTTTGTAGAAGATATTTTGTTTTGATTAAACTTTTGCTTTCAAATAGATATTCGACAACGATACATAAATTCTGTGGATTGAAAGACGGCCGTTACCAAAATGCAGAACTTTTGGAATTGCTTCAAACCTCTGAGAGTTTTGAAACATCCAAAATTAATATCCTTAGGTATGATGTTCTGGTGATAGGTAAGTAAACCAACAAGACATAGTAGGCCTAATGAATCAATTCTGTAAAACATGTTCAATGCACAGGGCATTGATCCATTTTGTTCTCAATCTATATATATTAATATATGCATTGAGAACAAAATGGATTAGAAGCCCTGTGTTCAATGTTTCCATTGATCAATAATGATTTTTTTTTTATTGTTTTAGATGAAGTTTCAATGTTAAGTGAAAGACTGTTTGAGCAGGTGGAATATGTCTTTCGGCACCTGAAAGATGTCACAAAGCCATTTGGAGGTTGTCAGGTCTGTCAAAGAAAAATTTAGTAAACAGTTTAAGTTTTCACAATATCCTTATAGAAAATTATGTTGATAGCATCAATGTAGTCATTACCAGCAGATTTGTTGTTTTTACAATTATTATTCAGAAATTTGCATTAGTAAGTATATCATTTTTTAAATAGTGTTTTGTAGTATTATTTGAAAATTATCATTTATATATATTTTGATGTTTTCCTTTCTGGTTATTTTGAATGGGGACTTTTTTCAGCTTCCACCAGTACCGAACTCAAAGTATGACGACCCTGGCAGTAGTATCATGGAAAGTCAACTTCTGAAGTTTTTTCTCCATGTCAATTTGGACCATGTTTAAAGACAGAAAGAAGTTGACTTGGTACAGGCTATCCATGAAATTGCCAGGTTTTACTATTAATTGTTTTCTATAATGTCTCCCTTCTTCCAGAGGGAGACATATTGTTCTTGTACTTTCTGTCTGTCACAAGGTCGTCCGAACACTTCTCCTATGCAATAAGCTTGAAATTTTGTACCATGCGTCATTACCATTTGTAGATGTGCATATTGTCGGGACACGAGGATCCAATTATTTTCATAATAGTCAATTTATTGTGGATCTATGAGGGGTGGTGAATGTTAAATAGATTGTGTGAACATTTTTATGGCTTATCCAGTAGATTCGAAATTCATTGCCATTTGCAGGTGGGTGTAAAATAGCTTGTGATCACTCCTCCTATATATGGCTTATCGGATAGCCTTGTTTTACAATACTTCATTATCATTAATTTCAATGATGTTCACATTGTTCTGACCCACGGGTCTAATATTCTTCTACCATTTCCAGTGATTCAAGGTCTTAGGAGGAATGTTTTATAACTCTTTTCATGTATAAGGGTATATTCCCTTCCCTACTGATACTGCAGCATAACAGTCATTATTTTTGTACCATATACAATAATGACATTGTTCACATATATGTTGAATTCCTCGATGCATAAAGTTCATTTCATAATGCCTATGTTCTTACGCATGCTTTCTCCTTCATACCATGCAGTACATTAAGGGGAGGGGTTGTAATTGTGAACACTTTCAATTTGGAGAGGTGGGGAGACATTTGTTTTAAACAAAAACGAATTACATTTTCATAAGAAAGCATGGATTTATTTGCATACCATAAGAGACATAATTTTTTTTTCAAATTTACCAACACAACGTAGCTGAAGGAAGATGAAAATTTAAAGTTTCAAGTCTTTTGTATATAACAAACATGGAATTTATACCTGTAAATTACTTATTTATCAACTTTCCCATGAATCAGAATCTTATGCGATTGAAGAGACCACTCCCTCCCGATGAAAATCCAGTGAAGATAATGGCCAGAAGAGAGGATGTCTATTTGTGGAATGCGAAGTGTCTTCCAGATATGAATGGTAAACAATATGTTTAATTTGTTTTTACCACATTATAGTATTCTTAGAAGGAGGGACAAATTTTTGTTTACTAGTATTCTGTGAATTATCAACAATTTCTGTATGGGGTTTTCTCTTCTCTCTCCTTTGTATTTTCGTTGGGACATCAAAATTGAAAGGATCGGCTGATGGTATGCCTGTATTGGATTTCCTTCCCCTGGACACAGAAGACTGTCCCAAAATAACACTGTTCATTGTAGCCTGGTATGCTGCATATGTGGGATTTGTGGTGTTCCCATTGTGTAACCCTCTTACTTGGCAGAAATTGTTTTCAATTGTATCAGAGTTAAAACGGGAGGGGTACATTCCGGATCCTGGAAAATTCCTAAGATGTTGTTTTGTAATCTCTGTAAAGGTTGAAATTAAACTGTCTATGTCATATAAACATTTGTAACTCGGCTTCATCTTGCTTTCCTTTGACATATCACCTTCTTCCTTCCAAGATCTAAACCAGTCTTTGACAGAAATTATTGTGAACATGCGTTTATCATAAATGCTTATGATTGGATCTTTGTTCCTAAAAACTGATATGAGTAAACTGGTTTGCTGAAGTAATTCTACTGCCCCATTTAACTCCTGTCCCTTTCTTAATGATTTCTGATATTCTTTCATTAAATGCAGCATATCTTCGTTCAGGACTTCTTCGGCCAAGTGATTCCGCATTTTCTCAGCTGAATCAGGGTGTATATGAGACATGCTCAACTTGTAATGAACTCTTCTGGAATTTGTGTGTTCATCCCAATTGACTGCAGCAATCCACTGGCTCCATGTAATAATGTCTGACCCTTTCTGAAGTTGTTTAGTGTGGAAGGACTCAAAACCACTACTTAGAATTGCATTCCTTAACTTTTTCATACAGTGTGAGAAATCTTGAGTATGTGCTAATTTTTGTGTTGGATTTACAACATTCAAACTGCAGAAATTGTTGTCTCTTGCATCGTTATCATCTCTGAAATGCAGTTTGATAAACTCCCTGTTCTGTGCTCCCCCATCTTGAAGTATGTATGTTACCTTGAATACCCAACTACTTAATTCAGATATTAAATCATATAATAGAATATATCTCGGCTGCTGTGATTCCATTTGTGGGATAATGAGCGACTGGAAATCGAAAACCAGTGAAACCTAGGAAGGAGACTTGGAAGACCTCTGTGGCTAATTCATTTTCAATGGACTTTGACTTTGTTAATCTTATGTTGTTGCCTTCCTCCCCTGTGTCTATCCAACCAATAAGTTGTGTTTGTTTTCCTTTACAATTCTTGACTAAGTCTTGCTGTATTCGTGACTCATCGTGGATTAATTCTCCATGATATCCTGACTGAGGAATGTTCAGTTTCTTAGCAGTATTTGCCATCCATCTGAGTACATCAGCATTTATCCCAGTTTCCTGGCTAGCAACATTTTTGTACCTCTGTAGTTGTCTTCCAGAGGGCAATATCAATATTCCACTGTGTTTTAAATCCTCATAAGACTGTGGACTCCTTGACCACAAGTTCAGACACACTTTAATTATGTCCTGGTCCCACCTTCGTTGTCTCTTATCAGAAACATTTAATGCTTCAAATTGTGCCATAAGTAGTGTTTTCATTGCAGGTAGTGAAGTTGGAAAAATGTTTTCTAATATTGATTTAAAATCTTCTTTGTCACTCACTTCAACCTTCGTGTTTTCCTCATTAGAAAAATCCCTTAAATTTCTCTGACAAGTTTCACAAGTGGTTAGAGTACATAACCACCCAAGGACACCAATACAGGATCTAGATCTTATCCTAGGTTCTGATGTATCATTCTTATACTCCGATACATCTTTCAAGCGTATGTGTTGAGGTATTGCTTTCTTCTTGTTACCAGTCGTTAAACTGATGCCAGTACATAATTTTAACCTTTCTATCATTGTCAAAATAGCTTTAAAATGATTCACAGATGAAACATGATCGTCATTTTTCATTTCTAGAGCATCTAAATCCACATCTTTCCGAAAAATGGTGAGTTTGAAGGTGTTATTCTTGAAGTCTATCGCTACATCCTTTGTAACCTTATTTCCATTTATTAATGTATCTGTGAAAATCACTAAATTCACATTGTCGTCATGTTTGTTCATTACATGAATTGAAGGGGGAAGGAAATTTTCAATGTTGAGTGCATTAATTACATGTATCTGTGATTGTGCATTGTTGGCGTCTCTCAATTTGACTCCAGTATATATTGTACATGGTCTGCTCATGCCATCATTATGCACTCTGCGACTTCGAGAGACCTTTAGATTTGGAAACAAGCTTGGAAGTAACTTTCCAACACTGTGGACATTTATACAGTCCTGTACACTGCCAGTAAATTCCATGACAAATTCTTCATACCTGTCCATAATGTCTTTGGCAAACACTTTTCCATCTTCCTCTACTTCTAAATTTCATGCAAACCTTCATATATTAATAACATAGGATAATATTTAAAATAATTGTTTAAAATTGTATGATCACTTTTTCTCTGGCGTCTCTCCATCTGTCTGTCCATAAACTTTTAATAATGTTTTTTACTTTTTCTCCAGAACTACAGGGCTAATTTCAGCCAAACTTTCCACCAAGCATGCTTGGGTAAAGAGGATTCAAGTTTGTTCCGTGATGTTTGATCTTGAAGTTTGACCTAAATTTTAAAACTTTCATGTAAAGTTTTACCTTTTCATAACTTTTTAATATTGAATGATACATTCATATGCTTTCTTTGTGAAAAGGCCTTTGGATTTTGGTACCAAAGATTTTGATATTGTGTTGTATGTAAGGTGAAGACAACGAACAGTGATCAATCTCATAACTCCTATAAGCAATACAAAATAGATAGTTGGGCAAACACGGACCCCTGGACACACTAGAGGTGGGATCAGATGCCTAGGAGGAGTAAGCATCCCCTGTTGACCGGTCACACCCGCCGTGAGCCCTATATCCTGATCAGGTAAACGGAGTTATCCGCAGTCAAAATCAGTGTGCCAAGAACGGCTTAACAATCGGTATGAAACACGTCAGACAGCATTTGACCCAATGCGAGGTTGTACTGACGAAGTAGATCGTTATAACGACCATAGAATTTGCGAAATGCTGACTTCAATCGAGACTGTTGAAATCCCTGTACCATCAACTTGTTTGTCAGTTCATCTTTGATTTTGACTGACTTTTAAGAATGGTGAACTTGAGCAATATCCTTTGAACTGTTTGAGGTTTGGATTTCATGTGTTGTATATAGATTCCTTATGAAAAAAAACTTACATTTCACATCTGATTTTCTTTTACCTTGTGACTTTGTATCATGTTTTTGTCGTGACACTATGGGGCTATTTTTTTTTTCATGAGAATAAAAATTGCAAAAAATATTTTTAAAATCTCAGTACCTGAACAACAGCAGACCTAAGGTGATTCGTGTGAGTGATGTGGCCCATGGACCTCTTGTATATGAGAATATGTTCATTATTTTTTCATTTCAATGAAATTATGCATTTGTTAGCTAGCAATAGATATAACATGTAAACTAATTATGAATATTTTTCATTTACAGGAGAAGAGAAAATATACAAAAGTGAGGATGAGGGGGATGTAGTTGGAATCAAAACAGAGACAGCTGTCCATTTAAAGATCGTTGTCCCAGTTATGTTAATAGCCAATATAAGTGACACTCTAGTCAATGGTCTTCGAGGATTTGTTTCAGAAATGAAGAATGATTATGTGAAAGTTAAGTTCAATGATATTGGCGAAGTGACCATCAGACCATTCTCATTCTCTAAATTTGATCCAAATTTGAAATATGATGTTGGCTGCCGGAAGCAAATTCCCCTTCAACTTCAATTTGCCATCACCATACACAAGTGTGAGGGAATGACATTAAACCACCTGGAAATTGACTGCAAGGGCATGTTCGAATATAGGCAACTTGTTGTTGCTGTAAGCAGGTCAGTAAATAAAAAAGGATTGAGAGTGTTGAATTTTTCACGAAGACTTATTTTGAAACCACCAGCCTGTATAACAAACTTATACAGTGAAGGACTGAACAATATTCAGGCAAGTGACTTGTCATGCTGCAATCAATCCGATTTTTCTAATATAACTGAACATGACCAGAAGTTGATGTCGAGAAAAAGTGACGACAACAGTGATGATGATAATGATGATGACGATGACAATGATGAGTTAATGATACAATTGTTAGAATCTATTGAAAATAAGCATATACAAAACCCTTTGGAAACTGAATTTGAACATCATCTACCATCCCATATAAATGTTTATAACATCTTGCACGCTCTCAAACATGATGTTCAACAGACAGACATCCAACTGCAGGAAAATGAAGCATTAGACTGGCTGATGACTGATCAGAACTGTGTAGAACAATTCATGAGTTATTTGTGGGATGGGCTTAAAAGGGCATTTTGTGACACTATTCAATCAGTGGAGCTTGTGAACAATAAAACAGTGAATAGCGTTTATAAAAAGTTTCAGGAAATTGCCACATCTGAAGTATACAGAGACCTTGTCCACAAAAAGTTGTTTCTAAGTGTAATGAACCTTTCAGATGTTCACTACAATGTTGCATTTAAGCTTGCCACTTTCAAATAATCCAAGAGCATGCAGAGTCAATAAAAGATGATGGAAACCTAAAACTTCCTAATACATCTCAAAAACAATTTTCGGAATCTGTGGCAGGAAAAGGTAAGATTGGGTATCTAGGTGGCTGGTGTCTGTCTTCTTTCAGACGCCGTAGAGTGAAGAGAATAATGGCAAATGCATATAATGTCAAGAAAGGCGCACTGGTGAATGCATTAACTTTGGAGAAAGATTTACTAGACCATGTTATTGCCATCTCAGAGACAAGTATCCTAGAGAGTTCCGTTTTTGTAGAAACACTTCATGAAACTGTTAGGAAACACAATGCTCGTAAAGGATTAAGGCATATCACAGCTGATGCAGTCAACTTCATCTTGTGTTTAGAACAGGAATTGCAGAAACCACAAACTGAGGGAAATATTACTATTCAAGGTAAAAATATTGGAACATTCCTTTCACAAAAATTGATGCTTTCAGAAATTTTGATTGCTCAATGGAGAAATATTTTCCAGACATATAAGTCCACTGGTATAAAAACAGAAATAACAAAGCACCTAACATTCTGTTGGAGGATGTTATTCTAAAATACCTCAAGATGGGTGTAGCCTAACTTAGGAAAGATTTCCTACAGCAACAAAAGGTCGAAAAAGCTGAAGCTACAAGAAAACAAATAAAGATGCGTACACAACGACAAACGAAAGGGATGTTTGATTTTACAACAATTCAGAATGACAACTCTCCTAATAAAGAGGCATCACACAAAAGACTACAGTCTGAGCTTCTGTCTGATAAAACATTCTTACAAAAATTCAAAAAAGAAGAACTGAACAGACTTTGTGAATATTATAAGTTTAATCCTGTTCAATCAAAGAAAAAATTGGCGATTGACTTGGGTGACTACATTTTAAGTGCAGAGGGGATTAATTTTGCAAAGCAGTCCAATGTACATGTATCAACACAAGGATCAGAAGACAATCCAGACACATGTAGTAGACCAAAGAGAAAATGCCAGGATGTAAGAAGAGAAATTGTAGCCTCAGGGGACCAAGAAGAAGGAAACTAGAAAGAAAAGGACAGCGACAAAGAAACCAAAACAGATAAAGTGGCCCTGCGGTGCTTGTGGTGGAGAAGCTACTGAAAACTCTGTTGGGTGTGATAACTGTGAAAAATGGTTTCATGCTGCATGTGTGAATATTGATATTGATGACTTGGATAGCCTCCCAGAGATTTGGTTTTGCAGAACTTGAAGGGAAAATATGTTTGTCTACTTATTTTTCACCGAAATGGTATGTCATCTTCACACACAGAGAAAACATTTTGTTCACGGTGTCGACTCTTTTAAACAAAATAATTTCAAAATAAAAAAAACAAAAAACAAAAACCTTACTGGCTACTGACCCGATTTTGTAGTGCCAAATTTTTTTATAGTACAACTAAAAACAAGATTGTTTTTATTTGGCCCAATATTATAAACTAAAAGCATTCATAAATTAAAAGTTCACTTTTATGATACTATGTTATGCAATTATCTTATTAATATTAGTGTCTAATATAATGATATAACTGCCCTAATAACATATAAAACAACCCTTAGGAATAATGAAATACATAGAAAGGACGTAAGTATAATTACAAACTACAGCTCAAATAGCAACTGAAGGTTTCTTTTATTATTATTATTATTATTATTGATTTAAATCAATTGAAATTTAAATCCAAAAGTAATCACTTATAAAAGCAAAACTTTAAATTGTATCATATGGCTAATATTGATGATGTTGCCAATCTACTGGAAGTTTGCACTTATCATGCTTATTTTATTATTATTTTTTTTAATAATTAGAATTAAATGAATTCTAATGTATCCATCATTCTGTAATATGTTCCAACCCCCCAACTCCTCTTCCCTTTATAAATTGTCCAATTCTAAAATGCGTAGTGGTTAAAACTCCTTTCAATTAATAGAAATTATTTTGTATTTCTTGCACTTAAAATCAGGCTGAAATAGAATATTACCTTCCAAAGAAAAAATTTCCCGTTTACCGTCATTTGCGCCAAAAAAAAAAAACAATTCGGAGTTTTTCATTCTGTTTGTAAACACTCCCGAGAGTTTCCGAAAGTCGGAAGTAAGGTTTCATTGCGAGAGTTATCTTTTCCTGTGCGCGATTGACGACAATGCAGACAGCATGGATTATTTTCGTCTATAAAACTCATTAAATCAAATATGAAAGAGTTGGACTTGTTTCAGGAGATGTTTAACGACTTTTGGATAGGGGAATTCGATTTGTTTCTTGGAACTAAGGCGATATTAGTATATAGTGAATGAGAAACAAATAAAACCACATTTTAAAACATTATGCTTTGCTCAAAATTACAAAATATTTATTGTATATCAATGCAACAATCTGAAAGTTTAGATAATTTAGACCCCAAAAAAATGCAAAAAAAAAAAAAAAAAAAAAAAAGCTTTTCTTGCATACTTGCAAATGCATGCAAGTATTTACAGTTTCTTATGAAATAAATGCGGAGAAATCATTTGCCAATTACATACTGATAGAATGGAATAAGCAAAGAGCATAAAATATATTATTTATATCAATTCTTGCAAAATACACTCTTACAGGTGCATGCCATATGCATAATATGTAATGCACATGGCATATTCGCCCTAAAAAAAAACGTATCAAATACGGACGTCTATTCAACAGGTATCGGAGATGTGCATTTACCGAAAATATTAGATTCTCTTTATTCTTATAAATCCACGAAACAAAATGACAAACTCCATTTGTATCTCGTTAGAACTTTACAACACGTTGTCATTCCATTATGCAGACTGCGACACACTTCACCCGTGCTAAACTGGGTGTCTTCAATCAGGGGAGATGTCAGAATCGAAAAAAAATTCTATATTGCATGCTTGTCTGGTCGAGGTTTTGCAGTTTATAGAAATCGGGAATCTAATCATATACACTGAGTATCTGGTTGGATATATTGCGTACACAATTCAAAATTTATCGATGATCATATACAAACTTGGATATACAAATAAGGGAATAATGATCGAAAATATACATCTGTGTGAAAATGCGGGTATTACATTTGCAATCCATAATAAACAGTTGATTACACAAAGACACATATAAAAGGAAATGTATAAACGAAAATATAGTTTTATTGTCTCGTTGGGAACCACATACTTATTTATTTACGGTCCCTGTATGTCCATATTTATTGATTGAACGAGAGAGAGAGAGAAAGAGAGAGAGAGCGTCCTACTTCGATGTACAATATATCATTTCACAGAAGGAAAGAAAATTGATCAATGATATAAATGTAAGCTTACAGGCTTTAAAATTTTCCAGCTATTTAAAAATTTGTGATTGACAATATATCGGAAACTTCCAAGGAGTTGATGCTTATAATTGAATTCATTACATTTTTTCAAAAAACTATTAGTTTGAACTGTGCATATAGAAAATAGTGATTTTGTATGTTAGAATAACGGGAAAAAGTAAATTGTCAAAAAAGTGGAGAGAGCAGACCAGCCTCCCTGTCCACCTCAACCCCCTGTATACGTGTCTGAAACAACATATCAATTCGTGTTGAAAGAAAGGTGCATATATGCATTTCATTAAATTCCAAAGGAGCTCGAATTTATGTGTTCCCCTATTAATTATTTTGTATGCAAGATTCGTTCCCGAATTTAGAATCATGCTTTCAGTCAGAGCAGAAATGAATTCATTTGAAGTACGTCTAGTTTGAATGCAAATGTGGGGTTCCTTCTTTTAATTTCATCAGACTCATTAGAACACCCCCCCCCACCCCACCCCACCCCCACCCCCACTATGCAGCTTTGTTTTTATTGATATCTAAATCGGCATATGAATCCGGATATAAATTATATAATGTTTTTTCGTGATCATATAGATATTGATACTAATAATGAAAAAAGAAAAGGTTTATACTCTTACCTTTTGCAAATCCTACTTATGCATTATAATATATTGACATTGTATCGTATCAAATAAAACCTCAACACGAATTTTACTGATTTATGAATAGTAACATCTTATCGCATACATTTGAATTTGAAATTTCGACGTACAGCGGTATGTCTATTTTCAATATATATCCATTGCGCCAGATCTTCGAAATGAAAATATTTATGAATAAATTACACTGAAGCCTGAAAGTAATCATTATGGCATGTTACAGAAATGTTAAAACACACATATGCTATAGTCCTGCAATGCATGCATGCGATTTTTCTGAATACATGTATTTATGTATTCGTGAATGAAGTTCCTACGCTTGAAAATATCTTGGTCTTTATGCATTTTGTTTTGTGATTTTGGTTTACCATTCCTTACACTATGTAAATGAAGGAACACTTGGTAAAGGGTGCAATTCTACACCATACAATTAGTATACATGCATGTGTTGCAAAGCAAAATGTACACATAATAACCAGAAATATATCGTCATTTTTCAGGGGGGGGGGGGGGGTACAACAGGAAGAAAAAAATGGAAAATTGGATTCTTCAAAATTTCTTGCCATTCAAAATACTAATTAAAAAAGATGAACGAAAACAGCAATAAAATAAAACAAAAAACCCAAACAAACCAAGATGTTTTGTCCGATGTTCAAAGTCCTAATGTGGGTGTGAAGGGTTAAAGAGTCTTTTACTTCGACTGCCTCAGTAATTTCCCCCCTACACTTCATTTTCTTCAGTTGGGGGTGGGATGGGGTGGTTAGAGTCCTCTACTATGAGCGCCTCATAAGATCTAAGAAATTTTCAAACCAAGTCTTTCACCATCCAAGATGGAAGCTAGATTGGGGATCAACAAGTTTTTCTTTACTTGGTATTCAATACTCAGTAGATTTAGAATCTATCACTGAAATAAATTATGACATAATTCTACCAAAAATCAAGTCTATGATTCAACAATGGAAACGAAGAATTTTAACCCCCATTGGTCGAGTCACTGTTGTAAAAACTCTTATTTTACCTAAATTTAACCATATATTCATTTCTCTTCCTACTCCCAATACAGAAAAAATTTCTTTGCTGTGTAAAGACGTTTTTGAATTTATATGGAAATCAAAGTGTGACAAGGTAAAAAGATCTGTAGTTACCCAGGACCATCTCTCTGGGGGTTTAAAGATGGTGAACATTGATAACTTCATCAAATCACTTAAATGTTCTTGGATGAAAAGACTGGTAACTACTAGTGATAAACCTTGGTTAGATATATTTTATGCCTTTAATGGGAATAATGTTGTGAAAAACCTTTTGGATTTTGGAGATTCATATATTTCAAATGTTCTAATGAACAAAAATAATATTTTTTGGAATGATGTTTTTAGCTCATGGCAGTATGTTATGAAGAAAATAGATCAAGATAAGAGTATGAAAAATAAAATGTTCACTATTCCAGTATGGTATAATTCAAACATAAACATTGGTGGTAAAGGTATTTTTATAAAGAATTGGTACCAACAAGGTGTTAAAATTGTTGGGGATTTTTTGTCTGATGAATATACTTCCTCATCAAAATCCATGTTTAAACAGAAGTTTCATATTTCTGATATAGATGTGATGCAATATAATAGTGTTATTTGTGCTCTTTCGAAATGCTTCAAGATTTTGAAAATTGAGAGGACCTGTATGTTAAAAATTTGTCTTCCTTATTTACCATTTTATTTTGAAAATATTCTGCCAAATGTCAGATGTACAAATATTATTTACAATTGTATAAACACAACTGAGGTAACTCCTACTTCAATACCAAAGTGGAATGTAGAGTTATCTCCCCATGGTGTCAATGATATATGCATAAAGGATGCTTTCAAAGTTTGTTTCAAAACTACATCAGATTCCTCTGTACAGTGGCTACAGTATCGACTTCTTCACAGAATTCTTCCTGTCGGCTACTATCTCAAAAAAATTCAAATCAAAACATCAGATGTTTGTAACTTGTGTAAAAAAGAAACAGAAACTATTCAACATATGTTTGAGAGTTGTAATGAGGTACTGGATCTTTGGAGAGCTTTAAGTTTGCATATTTACAGGACTACTTCAAAAAGGATTGGTTTTAATTTTTAAAATATAATTTTAGGAGAATTACCACTTACTAAAGACAACATGAAAATTAACTTTATTATTTTGTATACTAAACAGTATATTTTCAATACCTCATTACAAGGTAAAACACTAAGCATGTTAGGTCTTTTGAACCATTTGAAAATAAAATACAGTATTGAAAGGTGTTTATCTATTTACAATTCCAATCAATTATTTTTTGAAAAACAATGGAATTTGTGGAACAATATATTTGAACCCACTGAATAGTATATTTTTTACTGCATGTTTTGTATAAATTTACATATTTTTTGATACTATTATAGCAACCTCAATAATTATTTCTTTGGTATAATTTCAGTTAATTTTGAAATGTATGAGTGGAGTATGAATGGTTGGTATGAGTGATTATATTCCATTGTACATCTTACCTATAAAAGTATATAATATGATGCACTTAATTTCTATTTGTACAATGGACAATGCTAATAAAAAAAAAAAAAACAGAAGAAAAAAAATGAGCGCCTCATAATATCTTCATTTTCTTAATTGGTGGTGGTTTGTGTCTTCTACTATTATATCAGAACTTTCAAGCTGGGGGGGGGGGGGGGGGGGGGGGGGGGTTGTCGCCCAAGATATCTTTTATTTGCATTACAAAAAAAGAAATGGATAGTGTTATTAAAGGTGGGGGACAGACACTTTTGTCCCCTCCCCTTGATTATATGTGCTTGATAACGATGCATACTATGATAAACTCAATTACATTTTGCATTAGTACAATTTGAGTCGAATTCAACGCAGAATGTAATAACGCAAAATGGCATAGATATATAAGATCTATTGAGCGCCAAAGTAGCATAAAATGAAGTAATTGAAAATAACATTATTTAAAGATAAGTTTTAATTATTGCGTGCTTTAAATGAATCAAATAAATCTGTATTATCAATTAATGAGAGCAATATTGAGTTACTGTTCTCTTTTATTGAATTAACGATATAATTTGTCTTGATAAGAGCACGATTATTACAAGATCATCGATTGAATCTCTCTCTCTCTCTCTCTCTCTCTCTCTCTCTCTCTCTTTCTCTCTCTCTCTCTCTCATCCCATACACTCGTACAGTGTTGTATATGCAAATTATATATGCATAAACAATTTACGTATACCTAAATGATTTCCTGATTTATAAATCTGCAATACTTTAACCAGTAAATCATACGGTACAAGGATTCGTGCAAAATACAGGGTAAATACTTTGATACTTCCCCTGATTGAAGATAGCTGATCGGCACGGGAGAGGTGTGTCGCAGTCTGTACAATGGACAATGGTATTTACTGTTGGAATACAAGTGGAGTTTATCGTTTTGTTTCATGGATTATTCAAATAAAGGGAGTTCTACTACTACTTAGAGTATTTTCGACAAGTGTACACGTACATCTGCGGTCCTTTACAGATATTACGAGTAGACCCAGGTAAATAGTCGTCCGCATTCGATGCTTTTTTGTGGCGAGCATACATGACCATGTCATGTTTATAAGTACAGTAGCAATTATGTATTTGCATTTTGCTTGAAGTAAGTGTGAATGGTATAGATTTTATACCCTTTGCTTATTCCATTTTATCAATAGATAATAGATTAAATATCTCTGCGCGTTTTTGTTGTTGTTTTTTTTTTTTTGTTTTTTTTTTTTTGTTTTTTTTTTTTGTATAGTTTTGACATATTTACTGCAAATGTAAGCACATTCACGTAAAGAAAAGGCATTCTATATTTATTTATCCAAAGCTTTTATAATGATTGACTACTGTACGATATTTTTATTGTAATTTTTAGCACTGCGTCGTGTTCCAAAACGTGGTTTCATTTCTTCTTGATGTCCTATAAATTAGTATCAGAGACGTACGTGTTACCTGTCGAAGCTACCCGCACAGGTAAATCGAAGACACTGATGTGAAGTGAAGCGTAGCAAAACTCGTCCCCTTATATACCATGGGAACCCTGATACATATAACAATAGAATATCCAACTAATATGGCGGATTAGCAAAGAAATATGGCGGACATATAGAATTACACTATATTTATTAATTCATGTCAGCTTTAACGTCTTAGGTTTGACGCGGCCATGGCACGAGCGGGGCTCGATTTCACGACGCGAACACTCTATCATTTAGATACCACAACCGGTGCAATTGAGGAGGGTGTCAACAAAATCCTTTCAGATTTGACATGAGATTACTAGTACAACAGTAGAAAGGTCAACATTGAAAACCAGGATATGTGATCAGAAAGACAGACAATGGATCTAATGTTTTTATAGACAAAGAGAGGCTCATGAACAGATTTCGAATGAACACTTTTATAAAAGTTGCGATCCTGTTCCAGCAAGGCGTTCTCTACCAAGATCACCAAAACGATCCCTAAAAAAGTGAGAGGGGTGGCATTTTTTAAGCATTTTGTCTCAATGACCGTATATCAGGACAATTATATTTAATGCCTAAAATTCACTAAGAAGGCATACTAGGTCGTCCTATTGTCAGGATCATCGGATATCCGATCTATATCTTGGTCAGCGTGTAGAAGATTTAGGGCAATGCCAGAGGACACGACTGATAAATAAAATAAATCTCCTCAATGGGCCTGCTAGACAACTCCCTCAAGACCATGAAAGTTACTTTCCTTTACACTAAAGTTTCACCCGATGAGGATATCGAGGCGTGTAGAAAGGTTTGAAATACTAGGGTCATTCAATGTCCTTCAACTGAATGATTCATTCGGTTTCTTAAACGTACACGTTTAGTAACTTCAACTTCAATGGTGAATAATACCTGCAAATCAAAGGCATAGCTATGGGAGTTGAAATGGCACATCTATATGGGGAAACTGGATTGAAGCCTTCAAAATCAACCAACAGTTAGACTACCATGATGGCTATGTTTCATCGATGACAATGAGATAGAATGATTTGACGATCGTGAAAGTCTTCTTGATTCTATCATGTTGCAAACTCCTCCCACTACTTCATTGTAAAAATTCACACCTCGTACTTTCCACAGTCATATTTCAAAACGGAAATATTAAATTCAACCTTCACACAAACCCCACATATTTGAACATTTCGTCATCCAGTACAAGAAAAACATTAAAATGAGAGGGTTCTACTGGTCCTTACTTACAAACCCACTCTCAAAAACCGTATTGGTATTCTAAGAGTTGCCAATTCTGCATTGCAGTAAACGAATTGCTGTTTTCAAAGAACTCCGTAAAGGAATTCCTTAAAAACACTGATAGATGTGGTGATGATTATAATGAAAACATCAGATAATTGAGGGTTCATAGCATGTTCAGATCTCGGATGTCAATTACATGATGCAAATATAGCTCTGACACTGAGAGCTTATCAGCTATGCCATGGGTCGCAGTTACAATATTTTAGGAAACGTTACCTGCAAAACAAAGAACTGCATTTATCTCGTCAGTTGTGATGGCTTCCTAAAAACAACATATCTCTGCAAACTTGACAATCATGTTCAATGTTGTTGTTTTTTTGGTTGGTTTTTTTTTTGTGTTTTTTTTTTTTTTGGAAATAAATGACAAAGACCCCATCGCTGCATATTCAACAAGATTAGACCATAGAAGAGACTGAATAAAGGGTCCGTGTTTTCCCTACATGTACGAGTTGAGATTGATGACTTTTCTATTGAATGGTTATTGCATTGCTGTTACAATTCCGTAACTGACTGGGACGGATAGTACTAGGAAATGTATATAGAATATAAATATAAGCGGTAAATATTAAAATTGGCTGCACACGAATGTTTGTCGACAAAGGACAATGTAGATAACTACATTTTCAAGATATTCAAAGTTGATAATTTTCACTTTTTGGTACATTGTATTGTGATTGAAGATATATAATTAAATGCAATGTCCACAATAGTTGTTCAATACGATCTTGATTACAAACAACGTCATTAGATTCACTTTTTCGATTTATATCCAAAATCTACATGCACATACAATTCGATTTCGGGTGAAAAGCTTCTCAGTAAAGTGGATATCAATTACTTCAATATAAAAATTGAGAAAATGTAACACTGTTTGAATTTACTACCTTATTATTTGCAGTCAGTTTAATACTGTCTTGTTTTGATAATCGAACACATTTTTGATATCAAGGAACATCTGCTGGACATTCAGAATACTGATATTACGGACAATCCAAAACTCTGTAGAAATCGTCCAGAAGGGTCAAGTCAAGAAAACATAATGATGAATTTACTTCCGAGGCAACTTAAAAACATGTGTTCGAAAGATATGAAGGAGGATCTGTCAGCAGAAAGAGGTACAAATTTTATTAAAGGCAAACTAGCAACTTAGCTTATCCACCGTCAACTTCCTATATTATGTAGCAATTATGTAGCAATATTCCATTATCACCTGCATATGGTGTTTATATCTCTCAACTTATTCGATACACAAGAGCTTGTTCAATGTTTGATCAGTTTTTAAATCGAAACAGGCTACTTATACCTATCATTATGCAAAAAATAAGGAATATGGTGCAGGGGTTTCAACTGTCTCGCTTGAAGTCAGCATTTCGCAAATTCTATGGTCGTTATAACGATCTAGTTTGCCAATACAACCTATCACTGGATCAAATGCTGTCTGGTGTGTTTCATACCGATTGTTAGGCTGTTCATGGCACACTGATTTTGACTGCATATACCTGATCAAGTTGTAGGGCTCACGGCGGGTGTGGTCGGTCGACAGGGGATGCTTACTCCTCCTAGGCACCTGATCCCACCTCTCTGGCCTGAAGGTTATAAAACTTTTTTGAGCACGTTTTCATACTCGAACTCTAGATCGCACTCATGCTCAAAAGTGAAGGTTATAAAACTTTTATAAATTCTCGCACTCAAATAGAGTACATGCTCATGATTTTTCGAGTATGTTTCGAAGCTTGCTCAGAGTTGTACCCAAAACAAACATCACTGAGTTTGATATGAATACGGTAAAAGTTTTATAACTTCTAGGCCTGGTATATCCATGGGTCCGTGTTTGCCCAACTCTCCATTTTGTATTGCTTGTAGGAGTTCCGAGATTGATGACTGTTCGTTGTTTTCGCCTTTCATACCATTACTTGTTATGAAAGGCGTAACAGTAATTCTCAAATTATTTCAATTATGTTAGTTTACAGTTTCATGCACCCAAAAAAGAGCATTGCCATGCGAGCCCATCAATCAAACGTTTTATTTGCCCTCTCACAGATCTACAGTAAATAGGTAATTTTATGTGCACAGTGTTATACAACGTATTGCATGTCAGAATTCCATCATTGCATAAGCTACAGATCAATCAAAATTTTCTTGCGAATATTTTAAGATCAAGTCTGACACGTGTTTAATCTGCATAAGATTTTTAATTGCAAACTTTCTCACGAGGTCAATGAAATAGTAATAGGAAATATGTATCCTTTGTACATATAAGTACCGACCGATCGGGTCATGTGGGGATCCGGGTTAGAATAGGACCTCATTATCCCTCA
This sequence comes from Ostrea edulis, assembly GCF_947568905.1. Classification (NCBI taxonomy): domain Eukaryota; kingdom Metazoa; phylum Mollusca; class Bivalvia; order Ostreida; family Ostreidae; genus Ostrea; species Ostrea edulis. The sequence goes on along the minus strand of NC_079172.1, from coordinate 22,278,463 downwards.
CTTGTCGTAAGAGGCGACTAAATGGAACAGTCCTTTGGATGAGACCGCAAACATCGAGGCACGGTGACAGAGATGGTGAGGTACGATAAAAATCTTTACCTCCTCACTCCTCATGTTACGGCCATTAGCGAGAAACATAGTCTAAATTTGTGGTACTTCACTTACAACTAGTGACGTCTCAATATGAGTGAAAAATCCACGACGGGACGTGAAACAAATAACTAACTTAACTATATAAGCACTGAGGACCATTACCACCCAATAACTATAAGTGTCGGATCCACAACGTTGATACAAGGCCCAATACAAGAATTATGCAAAACACTAAAATGACCAACGACACGAACTAGATTGTATATTCTTGGGACAACCTGATCCTTCCTCAGGACAAACAAGAGGGTTTACACAAGATGGATGAAGATATGTAAACTCTAAAGTGTGATGGTCACGCCAAAGTGCGATGGCCACGCCAAAGTCCGATGGTGCGGAGTTCAGTTACGTTTGTGACGTCACGTCATTATGACGTCATTCTTAACGTCTTTCAAAATATAAACCGAAAAACTGCAACACGGACGACAGCAACGGCAAGGTATATAAGGTTGAGGATAGTGAGAAGGGCAAAGTACATTTGTTGTCCAACTATCTACTTCGCCCAAACATTCTTTAATTCATGAACATTTATTACTTGTTACGTACACGTAATAAAATCCTCGGGATATGCTGTAACGCAAAGATTCTATACGATTTCGCGTTGGAAAATTTTGTGTTTTTAAAATAACGCAACAACTAGATGAATGAATGAAATAAGTTGAACTTCTTATTTTTTATGCATAGATTTTGCACTTATATTTTAGTGAAACAACACACGGTTGGTACAGTCTGTACCAAAACACTGTGTCGTCGTTTACAAACCAATGGATTTCGGCGTGTCACACCATCGCACTTTGGCGCATGAAATGTGGACCATCGCACTTTGGCGTGTCACGCCATCGGGGTTTGGCGCAGACCATCGGGGTTTGGCGTGACCATCGCACTTTGGAGTGTTACAGATATACCATATATCACTCACACTAAACCTACTCAAAATTTACAAATTTACGTATTTACATTGCAAATTATATGTTTAGTATTTTCATTTACTAAATGTTTTCTTGTGAGCGAATGTGTTCGTCCAGCGGGCTTATCCACAGTCACAATGCTTAATTTGTGCTTAGTATTGTTTATGGTGTTTTGGCAATGATATTTCAGCAATTTACGGCAGTCATTATATATCTATCTTAAATTAAAGAAGGAAAATATGCAGTTACAAAATATACATCTGTATTCAAATCACTAGCGCTTTCTGGATTTTAACATCCATCATCAGGTTAATAAAAATTGATTTTAAAGTTCTTTATATATATATATATATATATATATATATATATATATATATATAAAGCACTAGAATGACCAACGACATGAACAATTGGAATTGTCAAATTTTCGGGACAACCTGTCCCTTCGTCAGGACGTGAAAGGATTACATTATGGAGAAAACACAAATATAATTAACAATAAGCACTAAAGCTACACTACAAAACTTCCAGCGGATTACATGTTGCAGGCTTTGTTATTAACTAAAAAAAGAATAACAATCAGGGTGTCTGGTCACCGTGGTATCAGTCGGTAAAGTGTGAAATTAATTAATGGAAGAACTAATAGGTTTAGCCAATTCTAAACCTAAACCTATTCCTGATATAACAATGTTATTCTCCCTCTGATAAACGACAACGGTTTATTTCTCATAACTTTATTTCTCTTAAGATATCTGCGTACCGCGTCATATTACCAACGATACATCGCCTTGCTTCACCAACTGGATGCATAGCAGTACCAGCACTGCCAACGTCGTTGGCACTCATCATCAACAAGTTCCATTTTTAGTTTTTTACAAGTAACCAATAGCTTATACATTACGCCAATTTCATTTACTATTATCTAAAATTTAAATTTTCAATAGTTTGATCTAGGGGAGAATACCACGATGTACGAATTAACTGTTTCACCTTTTGATCGGCCAAGTTAGGTAGCAGGGGACAGTTTCGCAGTATAGGCCCGGTCAACTTTTTCAAAAAATGGAATTACCCCGTATTTGAAGTGATATTACATGTGTAAAAATGTATACAATAATTTTAGGATGCATGTCAAATGTAGCTGAGTGCTTAGTAAAAATGTTGATATACAACATGTAGGTGTCACCATGATTCCTAGCATATAGATGGGTGCAAATACGAAACTAAGACACGTGGTCAGTTGCTGAAGAAATTCCGGTGAAAACATGCAGGGTCTAGCAAAAGGTCTGTAGCTGTGAGGGAAGGTGGATGGCCCCATATGAGAGGTAGATTTTTGAGAAGGGCAGATAGGGTTCTTGATTGTGCACAGTGTCTAAATCCCCATGTTTGGTACTGTGATGGTGTGGGGATGGTGCGGATTAGCCCAAATGAGGGAAAATCAAAGCAAAAAAAGGGAACCTGCTCAGAGCATGTTTTGTGCACCAGCACCAGTATTTATAGATTACATGTAATTTAGGGTCATAATGTATTAACTACACTAATATGAAATACAAGTATTGACATAAAATGGAAATATGATTTTTCATTAGTCTGTCATAATCTGACTTTGGTGTATACCCCCTATCCACATGTTTCAAAACCAAAGAAACTGTCCCCTGCCACCTTAGTTCTTCCATTAATTAATTTCACACTTTACCGACTGATACCACGGTGACCAGACACCCTGATTGTTATTCTTTTTTTAGTTAATAACAAAGCCTGCAACATGTAATCCGCTGGAAGTTTTGTAGTGTAGCTTTAGTGCTTATTGTTAATTATATTTGTGTTTTCTCCATAATGTAATCCTTTCACGTCCTGACGAAGGGACAGGTTGTCCCGAAAATTTGACAATTCCAATTGTTCATGTCGTTGGTCATTCTAGTGCTTTATATAATTATTTTCCCTGACCATTGTATCTATTTAATATAGATCCGACAGTTTTGGATACTGAATGTTGTTGGTTCTTCAGTGCTTTATATATATATATATATATATATATATATATATAGCGCACAGAAATAGCAAAGAACTCTTAAATGAAGATAACTCCCCTAAGTGAAGAAATATTTAATATAGAGCACAGAAAATTTCACTTTTATTTGGATACCCACTTCCGCCCCTACCCGGGGTTGAACTCACGACCTACGGAACCAAATCTCCTAACAGCATGTAACCAGCGCGCTCGACCATCTAGGTAAGATTTGCCTATATATATATAACATTGGGTCAAATGCTATCTGACGCGTTTCATACCGATTGTTAGACCGTTCTTGGCATACTGATTTTAACTACGAATAACTCCGTTTGCCTGATCGGGATATAGGGCTCACGGTGGGTGTGACCGGTCGACAGGGGATACTTACTATTCCTAGGCACCTGACCCCACCTCTGGTGTGTCCAGGGGTCCGTGTTTGCCCAACTATCTATTTAGTATTGCTTATGGGAGTTATGAGATTAATCACTGTTCGCTATCTTCAGCTTTCATATATATATATATATATATATATATATATATATATATATATAATTTAGATGCATCTTCCAATCACGAAAAAGATTATGCTTGCATTGCAGTTCTTGAAATGCTGGAAAAAGAATCTTTGGTGATAATCACAGGAAATCCTGGAGACGGTCAATCTAAACTGGCAAAGAAATGCATAGATGATTTAATCTATTCACATTCAAACATCAGTCCAGTTAGAATTAGGAGAAGCTCCGATGTTGTTAAAATGAGAGATGTGATGTTAAAAGGAGACAATTCTTCAATCATTTTGGTGGACGGACCTTTCGACCAAATTGACACTAGAACAGAGATTACAGAAGACATTTTAAGAGAAGTAGAGGACAGAATCGAATATGGTGCAGTTGGAGTAAAATGTGTGATTGTCATGCAAAAAGATACGTTAAACTTTGTAAAAACTTATTTCAAAAACATGGAGTGGCTGCGAAACGAACGGATCATTGACATGACTGGAAGTGATCCAAACATGGAAAGCCTTACCAATCACATTCAAAACATGGATGGACATTGTATTTTTCTATTAGGATTGATAGCCCTGAGTGACGGATCATTGAGTTCTTGCACACTGTATTGTTTGAATAGTGAAGATAGCAGAGTAAGACATGCTTCCGAGTTTGCAGGAATTGCGTTTAACAATTCTATGTCGAAGTTCCTACGTCAAATAGCAACAGCCTTTTTGGACATTTACATCATCAAAAAGTCAGGCAAATTCTTTTTCAAAGATCAGACTGTATCCGACGCGGTTTATTTGTCCCTTTCGAAGATGAATCCCTGGAAGTATATAGAACTTTGTCCTCTCTCCAAGCTTCAGATGCCATTTGTCAGTATGTTGAATGAGCAGTCATTACTTGATTCTTTTGAGAAGCGAATTATTTCTGAAATGGAACGAGATATTCCTAGATTCGATGACTTCATGAAGTTAAATGTTTGGCATAAAGATGTACTCTTTGGTGTTGGACCAAAACTAGTAAATTCAATGCTTACTTTAGAAGATAGTGCTGCAAGACAATTCCTGAATTCTGTTCATAGAAGTGGAAACATCCCTCTTCTTTCATTTTTATTCATTTCACTACCAAATCTGAAGTACAACAGATTAGAAAAAACACTTGTTCTTAATAGGAGGACAAGCGGAAATGCAAAACACATTTGTTTATGTCGTGAGGAAATTCCCCCATCATTGTTTGAGACAAAACAAGTCTCTAATAGCATACCTATTCATTTCATCAATGATTTTTTCAAAAGAAATATTCTGTCTTGGCCTGGAGGACGCAGCGTTTTCGTTGAATGTTCTTACCCCGCAAGGGAGTTTGAAAGGTACATAGCAAACGAACGAGAGAAGATTGAAATATACAAAGTAGGCCATAAAGATTGTGAATGTCGAATTCTTCCTTTTACCGCACGTCAAAAAGAACAACCTCGTATATCATCAGTTTTACTCAAACTTTTGAATGGATTTGTTGGAGCTAGTTTCATAAATTACAAACATTTACTCATTGAAACCGGCGAGGAACTAAAGATGGGTTGGTATATACAGATAGCTGTATCTCATGCAGATGCAGAATTTATGAAAAGTACATATTCTAACATAAGAAAATCATCCAATTGTTTTTTGACGTCGAGACTTGATGAAATAGTGACAACAAAATTCAAGAAACTTCATAAAGATTGCACCTTTTTGAGCATTTGGACTGGTACACAATATGAGGAAAATAAGGGCAAACCTATTGACACAATCGTTGCAATTGTGCAAAATAAACAAAAGCATTTTGAAAATGAGTTTTGGGGATTACAGGTTATAGTTCGAGAGGAAAACGAATTTAGTTAAGAAGCTACAGACGCGTTGTCCCACACCCGAAGCAATTTCAGTAATGATGTAATTGAGTTAAGTGGGCATACAGTTTGCAACCTTTTCAAGAAACATACCAACATCACTCTTATTAGCACTTCTAGCATTAGGTCTCAAAGGTATGGAAAAGAAAATGCTGTCATAATGCAGAGACCTTGTGTTGTACTATACTGTCGGGTTAAAGGCATCATTCCTAGAGGTGAGGATATGTTCCCTCAAGAAATTGAAAACCACCCTGTTGATGTACGAGAAGGTTCCTGCAGTTTTGCAGCGAATACAATACGAGCTGGAGACAAGATAAAATCAGAAAACCGGACGTGGACTGGTACATTAGGGGGTTTTGTGAATTGTGCAGGTTCCAAAAACAACGCATTCATAACATGTGCACACGTTCTGTATCAAAGGAAGGATCTGGGAGAGAATCTGGAAAAGTTGTCTAGGAAAACCGAGCAAAATGTCTCTGTATCTATCAACGATAAGTGGCACACCACAGGAAGAGTTAGGCGTGCTGTTTTTAATAATACCAAAGAGGAAGAAGTGAGTGTTGATGCAGCGCTTGTAGATTTGACGGATTGTTCTTTTGGAAACGATGGTCAGTTTTCCGAAACATACAGCAGAAAGCAATTGCAGGGAACAGGTATGTATACAATCTGTATCAAGCTATTGGTTCAAGAATTATGGTACAAAATCTCAACCATAGCAATGTTTTAGAAAACATCGTCTTTTACTCGGACGCAAACTAACTTTATAGAAACCTGATCTAAAACAAACTCGTGTCCATTTTCGCTCTGCTTCAGCCTTAACGAAACTTCAAGTTGACCCAGAGAGCGAATCTATTGGAGACCGAAAATTATACCAGGAGAAGTAGCTTATCACTCAGATGGGAGGGATCTGGATCATGTCACAGCTTTTTGTAGGGGAGGGGGGGGGGGGGGGTAATGGTCATAAACTTCAACCTTATTTTATTATCCAAACAGGTGGGAATACAAATATAATGTTTTTAATTAAAAGTGCGGATGTGGGTGCTTTTTTATGCTAGATTTTACAAAGATATTAATACTGAGGTATTCTATAAAAATGAAACGAAAAACTCTAGTCAATATACATATGTAGGCGCGCGCAATGTATATATTATATTATGGATAAGGATGATCGAAGATGTTTATAAGTTAAATTATGCAAGAATCACTTAAACTTCGACCTATTTCTTTCATCTGGGATAAATCAAATAGTTTATATCGCAGAAGTTGTTATAAAAAGCCATTACAGATTGATAGACGATGGGGAGGGGGGGGGGGGGGGGGGGGGGTCCTTATATGTTTGCCTGCACTATATGTAAAATCCATCGTTTTAGAATACATAATAATGCATTAGTATGAGGTATTAATATGAAATGGTGGATGTTGAGGATGATTTCCTGTTCTCTCTGTAATTTCTGCTCATAATAGGCTTTTTGATTTTACAAAATGCTGACCTCCTCATAACATTATTACATAAAATATTTTCCGTTTCGTTCCGTCTTCAGTTCCGCGTTTTAGCAAAACTCGTCTCGAAGGCCCGCTTAGTTGCAAAGTTAATTTGGTTGGTACTGTGTACATGTAGAGTTTAATTAGGTTTGGTAATTGATACACATTATTATGTGTTGATCATTTTAAAACAGTAAACATTCACAGCAATTTCGTTTTGTCAAGAGAGTGGTAATAAAAGAATGTGTAATGATTTGCGAAAACATCCGATCTTTCTTTTTCAGGAATCTATGGTCAACGCACGATATCGTTTTCATCTGGCAAAATAGAAACCATCAACAGCAATAACAAGAAAAACGTCTTCTTGAAAGTGGGAGCGGAGAGTGGACTTACTGCAGGACAATTTTGTGGACCCATTCACCCTAAATTAGACAATCTAAATGATGAATATTCCCCTAGCATTTATTTGTATCATCAAATTGAAATTGTACCCTTATCAAAAGAAACCCCATTCCTAAAGAGTGGAGATTCTGGATCTTTCATCTTCATGTTGAAGAATACCAACCCAGTAGAATTGACATGTGTGGGTATAGCCGTGGCCTCTACATCTCACGGCTCGTGCATAATGACGCCAATAAGCCGTGTTCTGGAGGCGTTGAAGCTTCCAGAAAATTCTCTGTCTGTCTTTGAAAACTCATCAGTGAATACAAACCCTGAATATGTTACAAATGAGGCATTGGTTAACCTCCTTAAAATACAAACAGATACGTTAAAGGATTTTCTGCAGGAAAACACTGAAAATATCAAAACTGAGATAACAGAATTATCAAAACGAATTAAAACTGTTGAAGACAAAATAAGCAATAATTTGGAAGAGAGGCGTCAGGACCAGAGAAAATAGATACAGTCCTTGTATTGAAAAGCGAATTGATCGCAGCTGTATTGACTAGAACATGTCTTATTGTGTATATGAATACAATCAAAAGAATAAGAAACAACTAACACTGTATGGGTTCTTTTCCTAGAGTTCAATTATCGTAACGGTTGCAATTGTCATGAAGAATTTTCGATGAAATATTATTTCAAATCGTAAGTTAAAATAAAGTACTGCTATATATGGTGTCTATTTTTGAATGAAAACACATACAGACATGCAACATACTTATTTATTACTACGAAATTGATATTTTCCCTAGATTGATTGATTGTATCTTGTTTAACGTCCCTCACGAGAATTTTTCACTCGTATGCATATGTCATCAATACCGGTGAAGGGCGTTAAATTTAGGCCTATGCTCGACGCTTATGGTCATTGAACAGTGAGGCTCTTTAGCGTGCCACACCTACATTATGTACTGTGACACGAGTCATTCGTTTTTCAGATAATCTCCGAGGGTCCGTGAAATTCACACCAGATGCCAAGCATTTGGCGATGAAACTGTCACTACCTGTTTTAAAGGGGAAGGCAACACAATAAAATTTACATGATAAATGATAGGATTAATTATATGATAAAATTTTGCCATACTATTCTGTTGATATACGGCCTAGATAAGCTTCATTACTAATTTGAAAACGTTAAAAATTGAAATTCCCGCCATCTATAGAGGCTGCCATGATGTGGAACTCTTTTGTATTCAAGACCACAAAATCAATGGTTTTGACGTCACACCGTCTGTTCCGCTTTTGATTGGATTCTAAGATCATCAAAGATGTGCATGTGGTAGATTTTACGAATAAATAGGTTGATGCCTTCCTGTCAAGATGTTAACTGCACTAATGCGAAGGGGAGATGTGAAAAAAGGTTGCTGTTTTTTCGAAATTCCTGACCCAACCAAGTCATCTGAAAAGAAAAGACTAGCATGTAAACGGTGGATCCATTATTTGAGTAAACGCTGTAATGACAAGTTGAGGTTCGAAACATTTGTATGAAAAAATGTGTACCGTCTGCCTGGTCTGCGACTCAACTGAACGTCTTCTTTTCTCAATTTCTTCTTGTAAAAGAACGGGCTCAAATCAATACGGCTCCAAACTTAACTGTTCGTGACTTGTCATGTTTACAATGCTGCTGATGAAATAAACCGGAACCATAAATTAAACTTCAATGGCTGCTCTCTTAGCGGCGGGTAATTTCAAATATATGATAGATTTATATAGATTTAATCGTTAAGCAAGGATATTTGTTGTTAGAGACTGTCATTTATGATATCAGTCAGTAATACTATATTCATAAAAGCAACAATGTGGTTAGGGTTGCCTTTCCCTTTAACGAATTAGGTCTGTCGTGGCCAGGATTCGAATCCTGACTTTCTGCATGTGGGCGAAAGCCCTACCTAAGTCTTCAAAAATGTGATAAAGAGGAGTTATAGTTCTTCTACATGTGATAGAGAGGAGTTACAGTTCTTGTACATGTTATAGAGATGAGTTATATGGTTCTTGTATATGTGATAGAAAGGAGTTACAGTTCTTGTACATGTGATAGAGAGGAGTTATATAGTTCTTGTATATGTGATAGAAAGGAGTTACAGTTCTTGTACATGTGATTGAGAGGAGTTATACTTCTTGTCCAGTGGGACATCAAACAACCTGCATCCACACACACACAAAACAACATACAATTTACTCCGGAGTATTTTGCAATTCAGGGGACTGACCTGAATTGTTCATTATATCCAAAGTTCAATATAACCAATGTTGAACAATATAAATAATGTTACTGGGGATCTGTTTTTTACTTTGAACAATATAATAAATAGTTCAATATAAACAACTTCAATATACATGTAAGTGGAGCAGACTGTACAATAAAGACAAAGTAGAGGTGAATTAATGAGAAAAAATGTCCAAGACTAACATGATTTATTGGACAGTAGGGAACAAAAGTTGATGCCACAGAAGCAAATTGAGATCATAGTTTCCTCCTTCTTCGTATCCTGGGATATTCATAATCCATATTTTTCATGAAATCTTTGACGGAGTCCAGAGATATTGGCGGGAGATAATTTCCAATGTGTCTCCTCTTCCACCAGCGGCCAAGTTTGGCATCCTTGCTGCCCATTTTTGTAAAGACATACCTATAATGCTCTACTCTTATGTATCTGAAAATGAAAGCACCAGTTTTCATTTACATGTATGTTATAAGGTAAAACCAGTTTAAAACTGGAGATGAGTAAATGATTTAAAATTATTCATAACTGGAAGTGTTTAAGTCTTTTACAATATTTGGTATTCTTGATTACTACAGTAAAACCCAGATACAGCAAAGACAGATAATAATAATAATAATAATGATTGGTTTTATATAGTGCCTTTTCCAGCGTATGCTGCTCAATGTACATTATTACCCCGGCAGACCTTATATCAATCTAGAACTTTCTCAGCCTCCTTGGAAGCATACAATGCAAGCTGCCATTACAAGCGCTAGAACACTAACATTCTAGCAATATCTTTCACTGTCTACAGCCAGGTACCCCTTTTACACTTGGGTGGAGTGAGGAAATTCACGTACAGTGCCTTTCCCAAGGACACAACATCGGCCCTGCTGCAGCCAGGACTCTTAACCCACGACTTTTCGGTCGAGAGTCTGATGGCCTAACCACTAGGCCACCGACACCAGATATAGAGAATTCCTCACTACAAATAAATTCCGAGTTCCAAGCAAACTTTTATTGTAATCGATAACTTGCATCTATGTTCTATATGTCGAATTGCTTACATATTATCTTACACATTTGCTATTACCGTATAGAGAATTATAATAATTCTGATAGTGAATTATTTTCCTAAGTCCCCAGAAATTTGCTATATCTGTGTCTTATTGTAATTAAGATTTACAAAATCAATGATAAATGTTTTTAACTCCCAACAAGCTAATTTTTAGTAGACATTGCCCATATCAAAATAATGCATTTGGAATTTGTTAAGTTACCAGTCATTTATTTCCCTCCATCTTACAATGAACATACATACATATATCATATTAGCATTGTTTACACTCACTTTGGTGGGTCTCTGTTATGGAATGGATTGTGAGCAATGAGAGATTCTGCACCAGGGTCGTTGGACATCAGCTTGACCGCCAGATGGACTAGCCAGGGGTTATACTGGTAATTCTGCCGGGAGAAAATTGTACCTTCTCTTACTCCACTACAGGTATACATGTAATAAATCACATTCAAATCTCTGCAAGCATCTGTCACAGTAACCAATGCTGGCAGAAATAAAAAACCTAACATCATATGTGTATATATTGTATTTATTATTTTTTTATTTTTTGCTGATGACATTACCATATTAGATGAGGTCATCCATAGGTAAACAAACAGCATTATCTAAAGAAACAAGATGTGTTTGTGAAACACAAATGCCCCCGATAATGGCCAATTCCGAAGATGGCCAAGGTCACAAGGGCAAATATCTTGGTACCAGTAGAAAGATCTTGTCAAAAGTGCTCATGTACAATATGAAAGCTCTAATATTTACCATTTAGAAGTTATGACCAATGTAAAAAAATATTAAAAGTAGGTCAAATGTCAAGGTCAAAAGGTTCAATACCAACGGAAAGGTCTTGTAACAAGGAATACTCATGTTAAATATCAAAGCTCTATCACTTACTGTTCAAAAGTTATTAGCAAGGTTAAATTAAAGTTTTCAAAAAAAAAAAAAAATAGGTCAACGTCACGGGATCAAAAATGTTGGTACCCACGAAAAGGTCTGGTCACAAGGAATACTCATGTGAAATACCTAAGCTCTATCACTTATTGTTCAAAAGTTATTAGCAAGGTTAAAGTTTTCAAAAAGTAGGTCAAACTCCAAGGTCAAGGTCACGGGATCAAAAATGTTGGTACCCACGGAAAGGTCTGGTCACAAGGAATACTCATGTGAAATATCAAAGCTCTATCACTTACTGTTCAAAGTTATTAGCAAGGTTAAAGTTTCAGACAGAATTACAGAATGACAGACAGGACAAAAACAATATGCCCCCCGATCTTCGATCTCAGGGGCATAAAAACGACTTATTCAGCAGTTAGCAATAGTAAATAACTTTTTATTCAGCGGTTAGCAATACCAAATAACTTTTTACTCAGCAGTTAGCAATAGTAAATAACTTTTTATTCAGCAGTTAGCAATAGCAAATAACTTTATTCAGCAGTTAGCAATAGCAAATAACTTTTTATTCAGCAGTTAGCAATAGTGAATAACTTTTTATTCAGCAGTTAGCAATAATAAATAACTTTTGCTACTGTAAATAACTTTTTATTCAGTAGTTAGTGTAAATAACTTTTTATTCAGCAGTTTGCTGTAAATAACTTTTTATTCAGCAGTTAGCAATAGTAAATAACTTTAGTAAATAACTTTTATTCAGCAATTTGCTACTGTAAATAACTTTTAGATTCAACAGTTAATAAATGATTTCTAGTATACATATGTATAATTCTGCTTATCAAAATTTCATGTGAAAAGGACCATACACTGAAAGATGTAGCATTTCCCAAATCTGGATATTCAATTACAAAAACTATTCTTATTCTCTTGACCAAGTCTACTTTAGCAGCTTTAAATTAATGTTGGTAAAAATTTCAGTAATTACATCTCCTTTCTTCCAAAGGGAAACATATTGTTTTTGTACTTTCTGTCCATCCATCCGTCCATCTGTCACAAAACCTTGTGAATGCTTCTCCTCCTACATGGCTTATCGGATAGATCTGAAACTTTGTACAGTGCTTCAATATCATTTGCAGATGTGTATATTGTCAGGATAGGGGGTTCCAATTATTTTCCTCAATGCTATAGTGGATCTAAGAGGGGTGGATGATGTAAAATAGCTTGTGAACACTTTTCCTATATGTCTTATCCGATAGACTTGAAACTTTTTACAATACATGTACTTCAAGGCCATTTGTAGATGTGCATATTGTAGGGACAGGAGGATCCAATTGTTTTCCTTAAAGTTACATTGGATCTGAGGGGTGAAGGTGGTAAAATAGTTTGTAAACATTTCTCCTACAGTGTATATGGCTTATCAGAGTTCATAATATCTATGTTCCTGCTCATGCTTTCTCCTCCATATCATGCAGTACATTAAGGGGAGGAGGTTACATTTGGAGCATTTTCCACTTGGGAAGCTGGGAAGGCTTTTGTTTTTCATAAAAACAATCTCTAGTTTAATCTGAAATATTATCTTCATATTCTTTTCATCCCACAAATACACGTTCAAAGTTAAAAATTCAATTGCAGATGTAAATCCAATGCCGGGTAAAACTTGCTTGCACATGGTGTCTTTACAGCAAAAACTATGCAGAGAACATACAGTCAACTCTCGATAAACCGCCACCCTTTGTCTTATGAAATTATGGCATTATAAGGAATTTGGCAATGAATTGAATTACTGTCATCTTGAAGAAATGGAGTTACCGTTCTTTTATATGTAAGAGTTATCTTTTGTCCTGACTTGCGTAAACCACATAAACAACGCCTTTTCTAAGTCAGTATTAAGTGCAATGCGGTGCCGTTTCCTGGCAGGTGAGCCTTCAGAGATTGGGTCAAGGTCGGCAAGAATTGCATCCTTTGTTGCTAAGATGTCGCCCCCTGTCCTTCTTTTTATAGATTTTTCCCATAAAACAGAAAAATGATTTGCAATATCCTGATGGGTACATTTTGGATGATGTCCTTGGTACGTAATGATTTGCTTTTTCTCATCGAAATTTAACAGGACCCCTTTCGTGGCGAAGCCATAGCTAAATTGAAATGTGTTTCTATGATGTATAATCAACTTGACTACAGCTGATATTAAGTAATTATCTTGTTTATTGATACTGGGTACCTTCTGCCCAGTTGTACGCCGGAGATCGATAATGACCAATTTACTGCTTCACTGACCACGTGCACATATGACGGCTTATCGAGACAATTAACAAGTTGAAATAGACTTTTGTAATGAAAACACTGTGGCAAATGGCGATAGCGAATTTGGCGTTTTAACGAGAGTTTTAAGTAACAGGGAAAATGTTCCTAGAAAAATGCGGCCTTATAACGAAAATGGCGATGAATTGAGTGGCGATAATTCGAGAGTTACCTGTACAGTGTTTTGACAGTAAACAAATGAAATAGAACAACAGATAATGTCACATGAAGAGAAATAGTGCCTAATTTTCTAAGAAATTTTATATAATTATGATTCTGTCAAAAGAATTTAAGTATTAAATTGACATATACATGTATTTATTCTGAAGTTTTTCAATAAACTTCTTTTGGAAATCTTCTTTCATTGTCTTGGAATAGGACCTTAACTTCCAACAAACAGTGTAACCATTTTCTGTATTTCTTTTCATCATAAATGCTACTGTAAACACTTCCAATTTTGTTAATGTTCTGTGGGGATCTGGGTTAGAATAGGCCCTCAGTACCCCCTTGCATGTTGTAAGAGGTGACTATATGGAGCCGTCCTTCAGATAAGACCACAAAAACTGAAGACCTGTGTCACAGCTGGTGTGGCACGATAAAGATCCCTCCCTGCTCAATGGCCGTAAGAACCAAGCATAGGCCTAAATTTTGCAGCCCTTCACCGGCAATGGTGATGTCTCCATATGAGTGAAACATTCCTGAGTGGAACGTTAAACAACATACAATCAATCAATCATTTCTCCTTCCTTTTAACTGGTACTATCAAAATTAGGGGTTTCAACAGTCTTGTTAAAAGTCAGCATTTTGCAAATTCTATGGTCGTTATAATGATCTAGTATGCCAATACGACCTGTCATTGGGTCAAATGCTATCTGACGTTATTCATACCGATTGTTAGGCCGTTTGTGGCACACTGATTTTCAATATAGATTACCCCGTTTACCTGACCAAGATATAGGGCTCACGGCTTGTGTGACCGGTCGACAGGGGATGCTTACTCCTCCCAGGCACCTGATCCCACCTCTGGTATATCCAGGGGTCAAAGTATGCCCAACTCTTAATTCTGTATTTCTTATAGGAGTTATGAAATTGATCATTGTTCATTATCTTCACCTTTTCATTTGACAAATCGCTCACCTGAAAAGCAGCGAACCACAACAACCAGTCTAGCCGGTAGTGATAGGGAGAAATGAGACACGGTCGACTTGTAATGTTTCCAGGCTTGCACTTGAAATGATATTCTTCCCAGCGTGCACTTGGTTCATGGGGTTTGTCATAAGTTCCCTGGAAAATGACTTCAGTTCTCTCTTTGGTGACACTGAAACGAGAGAAGATTTTAGGCATGTGTGTTTATCACCAGACTCAGGAGTACATACATGTATTGATACAAGGACTAAGCGACAAAACAATAGTCTTTTCAATTTTCCAAAACTGAAGGGTTCAATTTTACTAATCAGTCAAAAATACTTAGATAATACCAGCATGACTTAATAACTCTGTCTCAAAGTTACAGTTGACAGTCAGTTGTTTGATGCCGATCACCATTATATGCTACATCACAGCAGCTGATGGATCATTTGACTGCTTGTTATAAATCAGATGGGTCACTAAGACCAAGACACACTTTATATTGCAAATGACGGGCTTTTAGCAATCAATAGAAAAACCTCATTGTAATAATATACATAGATAGCCAGTTACAAGATATTTCCAATGTCATTGTGAAAGCATAAACAAAAGCACATCAAGTATTTGTCTAAAACAGATGTTGTCCAGTCAGCAATTCCCTGCAAATAGTAGACACACTTTAGCACACAAACCTATAACGACCATTATTGTCAAATCAGTGTTGTCAATGTTTCAGATCCAGATCCAGGCATGACCATTGCGGACATGATCCAGTGTACACAATACAGAAGTATCACAATACATGGAATATCACGATCCATCAAATCATAGTGCTGTGTATTTACAATTTTCATTGACTGACCTTCCAAAAGCACCATATGTGTTGACGAGTCTGAGGGGATCAAATGAAGTGTTCATGGCCTGTCGAGGTGAGAGGAGGTTCTGAATCACCGGGATACTGAGATAAGCTATCAGACAACCTAGACTGATGTTGAACACTCGCCTTATATAGCTACCTGTCAAAAATTCAAAAAGAAATTAAAGATTTTTATACCCAACAATTCAAAACTAAATCAAAACTTATTTAGTTAGGTACCTGTCAGAATCAAACATTTAAATAGTTACCTATCAACAATTCAAAAAGAAATTTAAAATCTAAATAGTTACCTACCAACAATTCAAAAAGGAAATTAAAGATTTATTAAAGAATAGTTACCTGT
The DNA here is from genome assembly GCF_947568905.1 of Ostrea edulis. NCBI lineage: Eukaryota > Metazoa > Mollusca > Bivalvia > Ostreida > Ostreidae > Ostrea > Ostrea edulis. The sequence continues at coordinate 22,262,285 of NC_079172.1, read as the reverse complement.
CAAATGTTCAAAAAGAAATTACAGACTTTACTGCTATTTGTGTTCTATCATTAAAAGGTAATATCTACATGTAAATAATGTTAAGTTACTCCAAGATCCAATTAATTAAGCAATCAGCAGTGAACCCTTCCTCTTAAAAAGATCTAAAGAACAATCTCTCTCTCTCTCTCTCTCTCTCTCTCTCTCTCTCTCTCTCTCTCTCATAATCTTTATCAAATAGACTGACCCACTTTTAATGTCGGGGGTTCTTTGTGTTGTAGATCATACACTTGATCCCTGATAGAGTTGGGTTTATTGGAAAACATCCAGGACAAGCTGGCATCATCAAAACAAGCCAAACTTGGTACGATGGTCAGCCAGTTCAGGAAACTCAAGTTCCCACTGATTATCAACACAACCTACTTAATATAAACATCATTCCATAATCTGTATTGAATTTCAATGGTGTCATGGGTTGTCTTTCTTTTTGCATTTTCTTGTAAAGCCAGAAAGGAACAAAATATGCAAGAAGCTGAAAATCGCAATAGATAAAATCAATACATAATTTTCCAGATGCATGCACATAAACAGATTGTCATATTGAAGCCGTGTTGCTTGAAATTAGAAAATGATTCTATTAACTGCAAAAACATATTACTCTATAATATAAATATTTACATTTCCAAAGTTTTTGCCTTTGATATCTCTACTAAATGTAATGCTAGCCATTTCCTCATGGATGCATTGCAGTTGTGAACAATGTGTGTATGAACCTTGATAAATTTAATACAACTATTCTAAAGCTGGAATTTCAACAGAAATGAATGTACAATGTCAATATAAGAATTAAATATCATTTTTGAAAATACATAAGAGTATGAACTGCAATGCTTCATGCTAACATACTTTTCATCAATCACTAACATGCTTCATGAATGACGCCAGCATAAAGCATCGCAGTTCACACCCTCATGTATTTTCAGAAATGAAATTCATTTCTTAATTATTCATTGTACTGTAGACATAGTGCAGAATGTACTGATCTTGACAAAATTTACCTGAAAAAAGATCTGAATACCCCCACCTATCATACACAATCTACGGGGTCCGATAAGGAACCACGGAGCCACCAACTCCACAAAGTGGTTTGTCAGAGTCTCAAACTTGTGAAAGATCTCGGGAGACTGATGCATGTAGTAACTGATTGGGTTAGGAACTGGCTGTGTCTGTGAAGAAAACATCCATTTATTAACTTCATTCATTCTCTCTCGCTGTAATGTTTTTCTTCAGTTTTCAGGTATCAGTAAATGTGTGCACAGTAAAGCATGGGTTACAGCATGTATGCTTATAATGAATTCACTCTTACAACGAAGTGATTTTCATTCCCTGTACTATTAAAATAACTTGTTAGATATAAGGATTTGCATTCATAATGGATCAAAATTTCACTATGTTTTACTGTATATACAACAAGCTCCTAAAATGCCCACATTTTGAATACTATACCATACTCTTGTATGTTACCTGTTTTCAGTTTTTTTTAAAAGAAAATTAAGGTTAGGTTTGCGATGCGAGTACAGGAAGATAACTCAATGCAAAATATTGCAATTTCATTCACTCGTTCTCTTTTAGTTGATCATGATGCACTAATTGGGCTTAATCTAATCATTTGTAAAGAATTGCATTGACAAAAGAATTTTTCTGAAATAATTCTTTTTTTTGGGGGGGGGGGGGGGGGGGGAGTCATGATTTTTTTTAGACTGCAAAAAAAGGGGATGGGGTCATTTTTCCCCATTATATTTTTTTTAAAATTCTTCAGAAACACTTGAAGGATCTAGATAAAACTTAATAGGGATTACATACTAAAGCTCCCCTAAACGATTTGGTTTTCATGCAAATTCATCAAAAGGTGGTGCCACCAGGTTAAAATTTGTTACTGAGGGTACTGTAATTCTGTGCTATTTATAGATACAGCGACTTTGCACGGAAATGAATTCGGACACATATGCGTGGGCATGACTGCTTTAGTATATGGTGATATTATAGCTCTATTTGTAGGAAAAAATTATGTTACTGTAGATCTTCTAAATAATGAATGACAAATACAAACTGTTGCCATTATAACCATCAAAATCTGGCAATTTTGTATCTGCATGAAAATACCTTCAGATTCACTATCTAGTTTGCAAAAACTTCTCTAAATACTTTTGAATTAAAACGAAAATCTAACTACACATGAAAAATTATTATCTTTATATATCCTTTAAATTTTACTTGTCATAAAAGTAAATAAAGTGACCAAACAACACTTTTAAAAAAACAGTTTATGTAAAAATTGGCTAAAAATAGAAGTCATTAGCAAAAAATGAATCAGACAAATTCTGACTTTTTGCTTTGAATAGTTGGAAGAGATGCTCCTCCATCTCTGAAAAGTTCCATTTTATGTTGAATGTTTGGTCTTCAAAGCCATAATCCTCACCTCTAATAAATGGGTTGAATCATTTATAACACTAATTACTCCATTTTACTCTTACCGTCAAAAGGAATGTCTTCATGCAGGGAGATGATTGTTGATTTTAACAATTTAGCAGTGATTTCCAGTTACCCACAAATAATTTCATTTTGCAAGCAAAAAAACTTTTCTTTATCAGATGATTGTATGTCTTTGCAAATATGGAGATTTGAGCTATCTCAGCAAATCTGTAATTGAAAGATTTTAACTTATATGCACATGTAGATTTCTTTTACCTCATAGTGATAATTCATGCATGTTAAATCCCTCCAACACTGATCCCCACGAATCTTTATGAGCCCCTGTAAATATAAGAATTAACTGTAATCGATGCAGAAGTGTCTAACAGTCCAATGAACATATTCTTAAATCAACATGGCTGTACCAGTGAAATATGACATGGCATTTCTTTCTGGTTTCTTCAGTGAGCCTAAACAACTAAAAGCTGAGTGCAGAATCTAATTCTGTACACAACTAAGACTTGAATGTTCACTTAAATTCTGTACACAACTAAGACTTGAATGTTCACTTAAATTCTGTACACAACTAAGACTTGAATGTACACTTACATTCTGTACACAACTAAGACTTGAATGTACACTTACATTCTGTACACAACTAAGACTTGAATGTACACTTACATTCTGAATACAACTATTAGATGTGAATGTAGACTAAAATTCTGTAAATTCAGAATTCTCAAAACATGCAGGTCCACTAGGGATACTGCAACTGGTACATGTAAATTGTTATTCAATCATGGAAAAGTTTGGACTTTTCATTCTGTCATTGAGGACTTGACATACAAAATGTCCGGTTCAACCCTTTTTCTAAAACTCTGAATTGATAATCAAGTCACCCAAAACTGTGAAAAGGAAGCACAAAAGTTAGTCCTTATTGATAAAATGAAACATATTCTCAGGACTTGCATCCCGAATATAAAAAATCTTTTCTGCACTGCCAAGGGGCATAACTCTGGAATCACATGTTAAGTGAAGTCTAATTATCAGGAGTGAGTGTTACATCTGTAGTATAAGAAGAGAGGAGAAAATCTTTGGCTGGACCGGGAATCGAACCCGGGACCCCTGCATTACTAGTCAGGTACTCTAACCACTGAGCTATCCAGGCTGATAACCATGGTCTGTATAGCCCTAATTACTACATTCCTCCCTCCTTAAGATCAATTATAATTTTTATTTTTTATAATTGTCTTCCAATATCAACCCAGGTTCATTTCGCCCCTGGCAGGACAACCTGTAGACTAGGGGCGGTCAACGGCACCAAATGTAGTATAAGAAGAGAGGAGAAAATCTTCGGCTGGATCGGAAATCGAACCAGGGACCCCTGCATTACTAGTCAGGTGCTCTAACCACTGAGCTATCCAGGCCGATATCCACGGTTCGTATAGCCCTAATTACTACATTCCTCCCTCCTTAAGATCAATTATAATTTTTTATAATTGTCTTCCAATATATAAAATGTAGTATAGGTGAGAGAAAATCTTTTGGCTGGACCGGGAATCGAACCCGGGACCCCTGCATTACTAGTCAGGTGCTCTAACCACTGAGCTATCCAGGCTGATATCCACGGTCCGTATAGCCCTAATTACTACATATCCATTAATTTCTTGCTTCTTGTAATGCATGAACTCCATAACCTATTCATTATACTCTCAGACAGTAAAGTCAGTGTGATATTATGTTTATTCAACAACTGTCTGAAAACTGTCTTCAACATGTTGGTTAGTCAAGCATCAATTCAAGACTCTAAAAACATTAGTATCATTTGTTGCCATCATGTAGAAGTACCATTGCCACTGAACATTTGAATGGAGTCATTTGATTGGTTGTCATTCCCTTGAGTGGTTAAGAGAAATTGCATACATAATGAGAAACATGCAACCAGTGAATCAAACAACAGCAGGTTGGGGGGGGGGGGGGGGGTATGTGATGGCCGGTGGTTGGATGGGACCTAAATCTAAGACATACTACCATTAATCATCATCCAGATGCTGTACATGTAAACTGCATTGTAAAGGGGACATAACTCGTCTAACAAAGAAATCTGTCTGATTCAAACTCTGAGATAAGTGGTTTCGTACATTATTTGCAGATTTTTCAGTGGAGGCTAATTATCAATCTGGAGAGCATTTGCTGATACCTGTGTAGGCCTCATTGAACTGAACTTCATTAGCGAGACTTAAACGATAACAGGGTATACTCACGGCGCCAATCATAATTCGGAAAATGAGCCATCTATATCCCCAGATGACGACTTTAGATGTGGGCGTGTTCCTTGGTATCGGATGAATGTTCCAGACCGGACATAGAAAAGTCGCAAGAAATCCTGTCTCCAATATTTGTGATTCCCAGCCTGAAATCAAAGGATATTAATTTCTCTATGACTGTATGCACAGAGCTCTTGTAGCACAAATACAAAACAAAAATGATGTGGTCTGTATGTGCAATATCAATAGCTCAAAATTCAATTCATGATCTTTTAAGCTTCCTTGTAATTCAAAACTTACAAAATATTTTGAAAATTTCAATATAATACACAAGCAAGAACTTACCAAAGCCATACCTAAAAAAAAAAAATGAACAGATATAAAAACTTAAAATCCCCCCCAAAACATTTATACAAGCATATTTTATACATATTGTATAGTTATGTATGTAGAGACTAAGAAAATTACATGCATTTGTGAACAGGATTTATGAAATGGGTGTTGACTTAACAAATTATCAATAATTTTTCATTAAGGTAACTGCATCAATGCCTAAGTTTTCAAACCATTTTTCACCTGATATTCCAATCATCAGTGATAAATTCTGAGTCATTTCATTTAATTCCTTCAAAAATTGATTTTTATAAACAAAAGTAACACGTGGCATCATAGTACATTTTTGGTTAAAGCAGAATCAAAAAAATAATTTCAACCAATCAGAATTGCAGTATCATCAAACAAAAAATTGTACGATTTGTGTATCATTCTAATAAATTCTCTTACCAGGTGCTGCCAACATTTACAATGGAATGATAAAGAGCCCACAGACTCAGCATGATGAAACAGTTGGCACTGCCCACCACAACGACAACCACGGACAGAGCCAGTCCAACATAGGCTGTATAATCCAGAAACTTGTCCAGGTTCTTCTTGTAATCAATTAACCAAATCAAACTGGGAACTCTGGTGAAGGTCTCCATGTTGACACCTTTAGTTTCTTGATGAATTCTTTTTAAAAACTTCTGGGCTGGAATGAGACCGTGACGGCCACATAGTTCTTTGTTTTGATGAAATGCTACGAGGAATGCTACGACTGAAAAATGAAAGTTTTAAAGCTGTCACTGTGATCTATAGAGGCTTCCACAGGAAATTGGTTTTTTTAATGATCTAAAAAATATGAAGTACACCTTTGTAGAAAAATAAAGATACAACAATTGTAAAAGTAAGGGCTTATCATTAATAGATGTACCAACTTTAAAACATACATATATCTATGCTGTGGAACAGTGCACATACATGGAATAGGTTGGAAACTTTTTAAATGCTTTTTATTGGAAACAGACTGGTGGACAATTTGTATAAAACAATTCTAGACATGAATGAAATAATTCTCATAGAAAACCAATCACTTATGGATAAATCAAAAATAGGACAATATATACTCACCAACCACAAAAAAGTTCTGCTTTATGTGATAAAAAGTAAGTTGGGGCAGTTTAGGCATTATAAAAGGTGAGGTGGTTTATAAAAGAGCATAAACAGTCCCAAATGACTTTACACTATATAAATGAGTAGAAATTACTTCATTCCTTATCATTCAATTAATTGATGTAGTTAGATAAATGACTCTAAATAAAAACTAGGAAGAATTGTTTTAGCACACTAAAACTGATGTCTCCCCTTCCATTATCCATAGTTTTCTAAAAAACATCTTTTAGGGGTCATCTTTAAAGTGGAAAATTTAAAAGACTTATGGTACTTAAATGGACATGGACACAGTTGAGCTGAAAATTTTATTTTTCCATATTTATTGTTTACAGTGCTTAACTAACGTATTTCTTAGACTAATGGTCAACCAAAATTTGGATATCAGTTTTTGAGTTACAAGCGAGATACAGCACTTACAATTCTTTGTTATATAAAGGCTTGTGCCTTGTTTTTTTTTTTGTTTTTTTTTTACATATTGATTGCTTGATAGAAAATAGCACGTTTAAAACAAAATGAGATATGCTATATTCTAGAAACTATTAAATCATGTTCAGAATTAACTGGTAAATTGAAAAATCTGCTTTAAACGAACTTTTACTGGTATATCTAGCTTATATGTAAACAAAAACAGGGCACGATCCTATTTTTCAGATAATTAGTTTATTGCTTGGAAGAGAGATGAACCAAAGGACTGGGAAGGAACAACTAGTATGAAACTGAAAATCAATTAAGCATGTGTAATCTCAGGTTTTAAATGTTGGATTCCATGCACAAGTGCATTTCATAACATTTCAGTAATAAAAAACCCAATAAAATACACAAGCTCCAACTATTATCACCCCACATTGCCTTTGCACTTCCATTAGCTAAAACTGGAACAATACACATGCACCATTGTCCTACATAGACCGATTCTTCACTGAGAACAAAACAATTTTAGATGAGAACAGATTTTGAGCAGTCAGCAAAACGATTCCCAATGAGAACAGATTGATTTGAGCAGTCAACAGAATCATTCCCAATGAGAACCAAATCATGTTGGAAGATTTGAACAAAACATTTTTTAAATGGGAATTTAAATCAATTTCTTTGGTGACACTGTTGATGTAGTAGCATGTTTCAGCTGGGTACAGAATTAGATAATCTTGAGATAATGATAAGGTTAGATTAATATCTACTGCCTAATCTTATTTTTATCTGATTTTGTTTAATCTACAGACTTATCTCCTGTATTTTGTTTTAAAACATCTTATGAAGAAAATTTGAAATGCAGACAAAACTTGAACAGAAAGCTTCACAAACATTAAGTGTTACACTATTTTGTCTTCATATTTTTAAAAATCAAATAATTGAATCCTGTATTCTAAATATTAATTAAAAGATTGAGTTATTTTAATATCATACAACCCCAACCCCAAATAATTCTGTAATGACCTTGGTTATATACATCTTCCTGATTCCAACAATACTCAGACCATTATCATTTTAATATCAAGTGCATATTGCAATCTTATCGAAGTTTATAGATCTCCTCACGTATTTCACTACACAAAGATCTAACAACACTGCATTTAAGGTCATTGACAAAATATTCTAGTGACCTTAGTCAATAGATAATCCTCACTGTTTTAGCCGATCACACAGTCTGTACTTTTGAGAGTTTCAATTCTGTTTCCCTTCATTGTTTTGCACATTCACCTTTCAATGTGGAAATTAGTTATTTTCATTACTTATCTTAAAGCAGTAACTGACAGAATTTTTCAACTCAGTATGACTAATTTGATCCCCAAGATCTGATGAAAAATTCTGCAAAATAAACAAGCTTAGTGAATATTGCTTAAGATCACACCTACAATGAGAGTTTCGTACAAACAGCCATCGCCTCAGCAGCAATCGTCGTCTACTCAGACATTAGAACAACAATTGCTGAAAAAATTCATATGATCGAGTTGCTGAGACCGAGGTCATACGTAGATGGAAACTGATGTAAGTTACCAGACACTATGACACATTCACACTTCATTCTGATCACACATTCACAGTAATTGAGTAGTTCTTACTCAATAATATTCTTCTTCAGCATAGCGTATTATGTTACAGTGTTGGTACAACAAAAATTGAGTTCTGTGATGAAATTCATAACTGCTTTAAGAATCGTGTAAATGTGTATAATAGAGGGCGAAGCCCTCTCACGGCCTGAAGGGCCGTGAGAGCTCCGCTCTCCCTATAGGTAACACGTATAAAACATGGTCACGCCGTAAAACATTATGTTTCGTGTTAGTTATGAAGTTTTTCTCACTAGACAAATGTGTATAGCAGATTTATGTAAGACTTTTCACAAGTAAAACTCTTCCATAATTTATCAGCAACTCTCACAACTCTGATCTTTTCATCTTTGAATAATTAAAGTTTTAGTTGGTAACAGTAATCGAGTAAACCTTTCTTTAAAACAGAATGTCTTTCAGTTTCTATCATTCAAGACGCTGAATTGATCGGTTGGTAGTAGTCATAACCTCCGGCTAGGCTCACCAGAACGTTAACTCTGAAATGTTGTTATTAGATCTTTGTGTTAATGTTATGAACTACATCAGTGGGTCGAAGTACTTACAGTATATAAAACCGATATAGCGCAATAAAACAACACGTGTCAGCCAATAGGTATTTGTTTTTAGGGGTCTCCCCTTCTCTTTGTCATTCTCCTTCTCTGTCTCTTTTGGGTCTTTCTCTGGAGATGAGATTTCAACATTAGATCTTTTTCGTTTTCTCAAACCAGCCTCATCGCCGGCCATCTTGGTCTCATATATCAACAAAATATTTTCTGGTTTGTGATCCTAAGCATATTTATTTATATTTTGCGTGTAAAGCACTATCATTTTTTTCTATTTCACTTCTTTTAGTCCAGTTTAATATAAATAACTTTAAAGAGATTTTAAAAATTCTTTTTTTTTTATAATGGGTTAAGCACTGTAAAAAACCAAACCAATACCGTGAGGTAGATTTCCGAACAGAAATTATCCCCCCCCCCCCCCCCCCCCCCCCCCCCCGGTTTTTTTTTAAGAGATCATATCTATTTCATGACTCCCAGCTGAATGTTGTTATTGTGGGAATTTTACACATACTAGTAGTTTATGCCTCCTCGGACCTCTTGGAAATTGTTCTGCCCACCCTTTAGAAATTGAAACTGGTAGATATTCAAAACCATGTGGCCTATTCCAAATGAATGTCGTTTTTGTCAGTTTTGTAAAACTACTGTTGAGGATGAGTTACATTTTTTATATGACTGCTTCATGTATAAAGATATAAGAAAGAAATATTACCCTTTGAACATGTACAATTCAGATGATGATATATCAAAGGGAAACCATTGTAAAGTACTATGCAACCCTGTCAATGTAGTTCGTGCTTGAAGGTTGCAGTGGCGGATTTAAAGGGCGCAGCCCCCCCCCCCCCCCCCCCCCCCCCTTAAATTTTCAAACTTAAGGTAAATCGTGGTATCTTCTTTAGAAATATGTACTAAACAATGTAAGAAGCAATAATTTCTTCCACTCCCAGAGAAATAAATGACAAAATGTATTGATTTCTTGAATTACATTATTGGGAGAACTTAATTTTTTCCAAAAACCCTTAAATTTTGCATCATTTTATTAATTTCACCTCATAAAAATTGATAGAAAATAGTACGAAAGACTAAATAGGAGATATATTTCAAGCCCTATAACATCTGTAAAATCCAGGAGCTTCCGGGGGCTTCGCCCCCTGGGCCCCCACCAGGACTTCGCCCCCAGACCCCCTTCCTCATAAAGTGGCGCCCCGTAACCTGATCCGCCCCTGGGTTGTGTGAATTTTTACATGAATGTTTTGAATTGTGTACCAAAAGTAAAGTTCTAGAACTACATTTAATTCATGTTAATATGCAATACTAAATTGCATACTTACATCTAATATCACAGGTACATGTCAAATATATACTTGTATTTACATATATGTAAATGAACTGCTAGTATTTAGTTTATTGTTATTATATATCTCATATTGTGTAACATGATTGTATGCCAACATGCTTGGTGAATCAATAAATAAATTGAATTGAATTGAATCCGGCGGGTAGC